>NW_006295391.1:3137274-3137681 GCF_000327345.1 Myotis davidii | reverse complement strand
GAGGTTTGGCCAGCCTGGATAAGTGGCTGATGGCTGGCCACACTTCCTTTAGGGTGGAGGGTCCTCACTGGGGTGCCAGGCCAGTCTGAATAAGGGGCTGAGGGCCGTTTTCAGGCTGGCCAACCCCCCAGAAACAGAAGCTCTCAGCCTCTCCTTTTTTTCTTTTTATTCTGAGATTTATTTACGTTCTATAATTGATACTTTGTTGCCTTCAGTGGAACTCAGAGCCGGCCAGGACAGGTGGGAAGCTTGGCTTCCTCCATCACTGGAGCAACCAAGCCTCCTGCTCGCTCCAGCTCCATGGCCACGGCCAGCTGAAAGCAGGTATCTGGGTTTTGTTTTTCTTCTATCATTGAAACTTTGTTGCTTTGAGTGGAGCTCAGAGCCAGGCCACAGCAGGCGGGAAG
>NW_006295391.1:3136685-3137217 GCF_000327345.1 Myotis davidii | reverse complement strand
AGCCCCCTACTGGGGATGTGCCTGCAAGCAAGGTACATGCCCTTGGCAGAAATTGAACCTGGGACCCTTCAGTCCACAGGCGGATGCTCTATCTACTGAGCCAAACCGGTCAGGGCTTTTTCTTTTATTCTGGGATTTATTTACCTTCTATAATTGAAATTTTGTAGCCTTTGAGAGGAGCTCAGAGCTGGCCAGGGTGGGCGGGAGTGAAGCCTACTACTTGCTCCAGCTCCATGGCCACGGCCAGCTGAAAGCAGGTATCTGGGGTTTGTCTATCTTCTATAATTGAAACTTTGTTGCCTTCAGTGGAGCTCAGAGGCAGCCGTGGCAGGCGTGAAGCTTGGCTTCCTCAATCACTGGAGCAACCAAGCCTCCTACGAACTCCACCTCCGTGGCTGCGGCTGCCATCTTGGTTGGGTTAATTTGCATGTGGTTGCTCTGATTGGCTGGTGGGCGTGGCTTAAGGCATAGCAAAGGGGCAGTCAATTTGCATGTTTGTCTTTTATTAGATTAGACTAGAGGCCCGGGGCCC
>NW_006295391.1:3132505-3135723 GCF_000327345.1 Myotis davidii | reverse complement strand
AGGCTTGGCTCCAGCTCTTAGGCCTCCCTGCTGGAAGTAGATTTCTGGCCTTTGTTTACAATGTTGCGATCTGGCTGGCTGAAGACCGGATTTTGGGGTTTTGTTTAGCTTCTGTATTTGTTACATAGTTGCTTGCAGCTCAGAGGCCTGCAGTGGCAGGTGGGGAACGTTGGGAGTCCTCCGTCACTGAAGCAAGCAAGCCTCATGTTAGTTTCAAGCTGCCTGGCTGCCGGCTGCCATCTTGGCTGACCGTTAATTTGCATACTGCCCTGATTAGCCAATGGGAAGGGTAGCGGTCGTATGCCAATTACCATGTTTCTCTTTTATTAGATAGCATAGTTTTAGGTAAGAGCTTGTTACAGTTTTTTGAAGTTTAAGTACAAAATGTGGTGTCTATGCTAATGGGAAAAAGTTAAGTGTCTGCTGTTGTGGCCATCCACCATATTCATCATGACCAAAAGTTTGAGCAGACTTTAACTTGTGGGTATTCCTACATTTTATGATCTACCACTTAATGCATTAACGTTAATTTCTAATTTAGAAATGAGGACTTAAAATTCCCACCCTTCTCTATAGCTAGGGAGATAGCATATTATTCTACCTCCAACATTAAACCATCAAGAGACTGATTTGGAAGTATGCAATGAATAGAACTTCCAAATTTGGCTTAAGCTCAGGGCAGCAGATACATTTGGCTTTTTTTTTTTTTCTTTTTAATGGAAGCAGCATCAGCAATGTTAGCCGTTTTCCAGTGGTTACAACCTGAAGTTCCTATTGCTGAAAGAGCACCAGAGCTAACAGGACCTGCAATAAAGATGAGAACCTGACATTTAGTGCTCAGCATTAGTGGCTTTCTCAAACCTAGTTTTGTCGTATGGCTCTGGGAAATGTGCCCAGGAGCTTGGGCTGAAGTCTCTAGCTCTAGCACTCTCCAATGACTCTGTGATCTATTTATTATTCTTTAATAATTCCTACTCTGCTTACAATAGCCAGGGAGGGTTGTTATTTATAATAAAGACTATAATTTACAATACTTCCATTATTCCCACTCTACATATAAAAAACCTGAGGTTTAAGATGGCTAGGTAATCTGCTGATATCAGCTTTTTTTTTAGGTTTGCTAATTTTATATTATACTGTTAATTACTTAAATAGTACAGGGCAGTATCATCATGGTTCTAAAATAGGAGTTGGCAAACTATGGCCCATGGGCCAAATCCAATCTGCTTTTTACATTTTTAAATGGTGGGGTGGCAGGAAATGTAAAAGTTAGATGACCTTCAAGTTTCAGTGTCTATCATAACTAAAATTTTATTGGAACACAGCCCTGTCCATTCACTTAAATACTGGCTATGGCTATTTTCCCACTACAACAAGCAGACTTGAATAGTTGCCTAAAATATTTACTACCTGACTCTTTAGAGAATCTATGCTCTAAAATTATTCTAAAATAACTGAAGAAATGCCAATGTAAATAAATCTTAAAGTAGGTATCTATTTGTTTCTATAATCCTTGATTACCTACTTTGAGAACATGAGACATGTAGCACAGCATGATCTGCCCCACAATTAAACCAAAAGAAGGTCCCTCTCTTTTCTCATCTACCTGTGCTTCTATAGCAAGGGTAAACATGTCAAACTAAAAGTCAGTATCAAAAAGACTAATTTTTAGGACACTCAGGATGCTAGTAAGGAAGATACTTAAAACTGGCACTGAGTTTTTAACCGTTTGGCTGCTGACGTATTTTTTCGGACATATGCCAAAACTGCGGCACTAATTGCGCGTGTATGGGAAAAAATGTAAAAACACTTTTTATACAATAAACACACTTGTATTGCTTTGGAACAACAAAAATAAAAAAATACCAATTATTTACATAAATTTGTTTTAAATAAGAAGAGCGTGATAGCGCTCCTTAGCAGTCAAACGGTTAAGGGGGGTTCGAGGCAGAATTCAAGAATACAGAGGAGGGATAAATAAATGTATTGTCAATCAAAGGAGTTAACATTTAGCAGGAGGTAAGAGTCCTCAATTCCTTAAACTAAGCAAAATGAGCGGAAAGAAAAAGGACACTCATTGGTAAATGACAGGCACAGGTTCAAACACTGTTTTCCCCTTTATGTAGTTTAATATGTTCCAGGAAATTTTTTCCCCATTTGTTCATAGTATTCTCAGCTTTGACTATCTCCAAGCACCAAAATGACTTTTCTGTGTGGATCTAAAACTTGTAACTCATATATAACCATTTGTTCAAGTACCATGAAAGCCACTAACAGAAAGTAAGGACACCGTGACATAATCCCAGCTAAGGTAAGCTGAGAACAGAGTAGAGGCTGGCATTCATAAATAAGAAGAAATAGTCACAAAGGTTTTTAATTTACCTTCATTTAAAAATTAGGATACAAAACAAAATCACTTGTGAGAACCTACCACATATAATAATACAAATCCACTACTGATAAAATGTTTGGAATGTGAGTTGGTTAAGAACTTAAAACTCAAGCTCTCCTGGAAATAAGGTTATATATAATGTACTTGTGTCTTTGATAGCTCAGAAGAGATAATAAGCAAAAAAAAAAAAAACATAGGATCACAGAACATGATAGATACTGATTAAAGATGATGTTCATGGCTTTATTTTATTTTACATATTAACACAGCTCTGGTGAAGAGAATGATGGTGCACCTGCCCAGAATTACCATCTACACTAATAAAAGAGAAATATGGTAATTGGCGTACGACCACTAACCTTTTCATTGGCTAATCAGGTTGATATGCAAATTAACTGACAACTCAGATGGCAGTTAACCGCCAACAAAGATGGCGATTAATTTGCATATGTAGGCACAACGCAGGGAGGCGAAAGGGAAATCAGGAAAAAGCCCCCTGCCACTGATCGGAAATCCAGGGGGGAGCGAAGAGCCGGGGGGCAGGGCAAAGGCGGCACCCAGGGCCGCCTTTGCCCTGCCCTCCAGCCATGATCAGAGAATCAGGCGCCTTTGCCACCCTGGCCAGTGATAGCAGGAAGTAGGGGTGGAGCCAGCAATGGGAGCTGGGCACGGTCAAAGCTGGCAGTCCCAGGAGCTAGGGGTCCCTTGCCTGGGCCTAAAGCGAAGCCCACGATCACGGGGCCGCTGCAGCTGCGGGTCCCCGCTGCCCGGGCTGGACGCCTAGGCCAGAGGCGTTCTACAGCGGCAGGGGCAGAGCCCGCGCGAT
>NW_006295391.1:3099700-3131918 GCF_000327345.1 Myotis davidii | reverse complement strand
CCGGGACCCCTTCAGTCGCCAGGCCGACACTCTATCCACTGAGCCAAACCGGTCAGGGCAATTCTGTGCCTTTTAATTGGTGACTCTGATCCATTTACATTAGTTGATTATTCTATATAATAAAAGTCTAATATGCAAATCAACCGAACGACGGAATGACAGGTTGGTGGGGGGCGGGGCCAGTGAGGAAGCAGTGCCAGGCCAGCCAAGGCGGGTGCCAGCGGGCAGAGGGACGGGATGGTGATCAGGGAGCGGCAGTGGCGACCCCAGTAGTGGCAGAGGGGTGATGGGAGGGAGGACAGGGCCGGTCACTTTCGGCTGGTGCCGTCCCCCGATTTGGCCCATGGGTCGCCTCCCACAGAGGGAGGCCAGACTGCAACTTAGGCCCAGACATCCCCTGAAGGCTCCTGGTCTGGGAGAGGGTGCAGGCCAGGCTGAGGGATACCGCCCCCGCTCCCCCCCACCCCAACCCCAAGTGTACAAAATTTCATGCACCGGGCCTCTAGTAGTATGTAAAAATCAAAGTTCAGAAGAGAGCCAGATGTATGCCACTTTAAGCCACTGCTTTCCAATTACACCACCTCAACTTATGAAGTATCTTTTAAGTATACATACTTAAAGCACCAATATAGCTTAACATTATCTGTGTACATCAGAGGAAATATTTAAAAAGCTGTATGAGATTCTGTTAATTGGTGGTGGCTTACACAATGAAGTAGTGTGAAACCAGCTGTATTCCAGAATACCTGCAAAATATCCCCGTCTTATTTGGTAAAATCTAAATAATTATTCACCACCCAAAAGTAACAGAAGTTTTCTTACTAGATACAGTACTCTTTTGTCATAAACACTGCCAAAAATAATTTATTCCAAGTTGATTCAGATTAATAACAGTGTGAGGGAATTTCAGGAATAAATTAAATACAATTATAACAAGTTAAAAGTTTTAGGACTATTCAATTGGCCTGGCAGTGTTAAAAACTACTTCCAAGATGTTCCCAGCTATCACCCTTCTTTTCAGTCAAGACTTCTCTAACTCTGAATCATGCATGTTACTTTTCACTCCCAGACCACTGTCTCACCTCTTTGGTTTCTCCAGAGCCAAATGACTAATTTTAGCACCACTCTAAGCTTTTGCAGAAAGCTGCTGTAGCCATAGTCATTTCCCTCACCTACTCAGACAGGGTTCTACATAATTCTATATTTTTTTTATTTTCTATGTAGATCTCTCTAGCTCTCATTCATAGAGTTTCCTCAGAGTTAACATCCCAATTACTTTGCTCTTGATTAGCCCTAACTGAACTTATTGCTTCCATCTCCCTCTGTTCTTTTTCCATTTTCCACACAGCTTTCCTAAAAATCTCTATGGCTCCTGTTCCTTACAATTCCTGCTCTCACATTTCCATTCAGCTGACGCTACCCTGAAAGAACAACACTGCTTGAAGACTGGTTTGAAACCAGGATGTGTATCATCATTGTTTTATGGATCCAGAGAAAACTAAACTGCTGTGTGCAGTACCTCATATTTAATTAAGGGCAGGTCAAGATGTAATACAATAGAGTGATTTCACCAACCAAGAATTCATCTTACCTAGAATTTTTTTAAAAAGTAGGTCAAAAATATCTTAGAGAGCATATAAGAATGAATAGTGAAATATGAAGTAAATAAAAATTTAAAACTAATGCATAACACAAATAAGAACAGAAGAGTAAATGAAAGTAGTAATAAAGCTAGTGCTTTATTATTTTAACAAAAACACTTGTTAAAATCATAAGCTTTCCCAAAGATAATATACAAATGGCCAATAAGCACATAAAATGATGCAAAATCTCATTAGGTATTAGGAAACTGCAAATCAAAACCACAGTGACATACCATACATCACATCCATTAGGATGACTATTATGAAATAGATAGAAAATAAATCTGTGCAACAAAGTACACAATCAACAGAGTAAAAAGGCATCCTAAGGAATGGAAGAAAATATTTGCATAGTATTTTTCCAATAAGAAATTAATATCCATGATAGATAATATCCTACAACTCAACAAGAAAAAAAATTGATCTTAAGATGGCCAAAGGATTTGAATAGATATTTCTTCAAATAAGATATACAAATGACCAACAATATAAAAATATATTCAATAACACTAATCATTAGGGAAATGCAAATCAGAACCTCATATCCCTTACAATGGCTATTACAAAAAAAAAAAAAAAAGGAAAGAATGGGGGTGGAGGCAGAGGTAATACTCACAAGCCCATGTTCACAGCAGCATTATTCACCACAAAAAGATGAAAATTATTCAAGTGTTTATCAGCAAATTAATGGGTAAACAAAATGTGATGTATACATACAAGGGACTATTATTCAGCCAGATAAAGTAAAATTCCATCCAGCAAGTGTGGTTCCGTGGTTGGACGTCAACCCATGAACCAGGTCACAATTCAATTCCAGTCAGGATACATGCCTGGGTTGCAGACTCGATACCTACTAGTGGGTGTGCAGGAGGCAGCTGATCAATGATTCTCTCTCTTGAATGATGTTTCTATCTCTCTTCCCCTCTCCCTTCCTCTCTGAAATAAAAATATTTTTTAAAAGAAATAAAATTATTTCCCACTGGTGGTCAAAGACATTAATTTCCAGTTAGAAGATAAATAAGTTTTGGGAATGTAACACACAACATATGAATATATTTAACAATACCGTATTGAACAATACTGTTCAAATTATTGTATATTTGAAGGCTTTTAAGAAAGTAAATTTTAAAAGTTCTCATCA
Organism: Myotis davidii; assembly: GCF_000327345.1. NCBI lineage: Eukaryota > Metazoa > Chordata > Mammalia > Chiroptera > Vespertilionidae > Myotis > Myotis davidii. The sequence continues at coordinate 3,129,134 of NW_006295391.1, read as the reverse complement.
CACAAAAAAAATTTGTAACATGTGCGGTACTGTTAACAAAACTTACTGTAGTAATCATTTCACAATATATACAGATATCCAACCACCAGGTTGTGCACCTTAACTTATACAGTATTCTATGGTCAATTATAGCTCAATAAAATTGGGGGAAAATTTTTAATGACATTAAATTCCAATATATGCTACAACATTAAAGATGAACCTTGAGGATGTTGTACTTGGTTAAATAAATCAGGCACAAAAAAACTATTCTATGATCCCCTTTAGATGAGGTACCTACAATAGGCAAATTCATAAAGACAAAGTTTACCAGGTGCTGTGGGCAGAAGGGAGTGAGGAGTTATTGTCTAATGCAGTGATTTTCAACCGGTGTGCTGCAAGAATTTTTAAAACATGTAATACCTGATTATATAGTCAGAGGCACTGACCTTTTTTCCCTCAGATTGTAAAATTTAAAAGTGACAACAGCCAACAAAATAACCTTCAGCGTTTTTGTGTTTGTTTGCTTTTAATCCTCACTGAGGTTATTTTCCCATTGATTTTTAGAGAGAGTGGGAGAGGGAAAGACAGAGAGAAATATCACTGTGAGAGAAACACATATATTTCTTACAGTAGCCCCGACCAGGGCCTGGGCTGGGGAACAGCCTGCAACTGAGGTACATGCCCTTAACGGGAATCAAACCTGGACCCTTCAGTCCGCAGGCCTGCGCTCTATCCACTAAGCCAAACAGCTAGGGCAACCTTCAGTGTTAATGAATCAAAATTATACCTACTTTTTGTCAGATCCGCAAAAAATATATTTTTTGGAGTACTGCAGAATTTTAGTAGATTGTGTGCGCCACAAGATGGGAAAGGTTGAAAAATCGCTGCTGGTTTAATGGGTACAGAGTTTCTGCTTGGGATAATAAAAAAGTTCTGGAAAGGAATACTGATGGTGGTTCACAACACTGTGAATGTACTTAATGCCATTGAATTGTACACTTAAAATTGATTAAAATGGTCAATTTTATAGTCTGTATATTTTTACCACGCAAAAATAATTTTTATCAGTAAATTAAAACTAAAAATAATGAACCTAAAGATTCAAAGAAAAAGACTTCACATCAATTACTGTTCCTAAAACCACAAAGATATTTTTATTATAAACCCACCAGAAAAGGACACTGATATATAATGAACAGCATCTTCTATAATATACAAGTCTTATACAATATGGCCTTAATATTCATAAGTAGTATAACAAGACCTTCATAACATCTCTGAATTCATCTATAAGCCCACAGTTTCTAACTAAGCCACTGAAGAACCAACCCTGGAGTGCTTGAGTGAACTCGCAAGGGCAGCAAAAAGTATTTTAAATTTTAGGAGAAAACAGTGATACCCAACATCTATCAGAAACCGCAAGCATTCTGTACATTTTATATTATTTTTAAAAGTCAGGCATTTTTTAAAAAACAAAGAATACTAGGTGTACCCGTTAATAATGCGGACTTTTTTTCAATAGATGGAGTTACACATATGTTGATATATATGCAATTGGATACGTATGCTATGTTGTATTGACAGCAAGCTTCAAAACTCAATATGTCAAATTTTCTGAAGGTGTTAACATCATAGATATTTTTACGCTTAAAAATGTCGAATTTTGTGCCAAAAAAAAAGAGCATTTGTGGGAAGTTTTAATTCATTACTTTATTTTGAAGAAAAAGTTATCGTATACTTTGGGAAGCTTATGGTGAACATGCTCCATCTCAAGATACTTGTGAACGCTGGTTTAAACGCTTTAAAAGTGATTTCGATGTGAAAGACAAAGAACGTCCAGGTCAACCAAAAAGTTTGAAGACCAACAATTACAAGCATTATTAGATGAAGGTGCCTGTCAAACTCAAACACAACTTGCAGAAACATTAAACGTTGCTCAGCAAACAACTGTCGATCATTTACAATCAATGGGAAATATTTTAAAGGAAGGAAAATGGGTGCCACATCAACTGAACGAAAGACAAATGGAAAACCGAAAAGTCATCAGTAAAATGTTGCTTCAACTACATGAAAGTCTTTTTTGCATCGAATTTTGACTGGCGATGAAAAATGGATTTATTTTGAGAATCCCAAATGCACAAAATCATGGGTAGATCCAGGTCAACCATCAACATCGACTGCAAGGCCTAACCAGTTAAAGACACGTAAAAAGATCTTGCCTGCGAAGTTATTAACCCACCCGCTGTATTCACCAGACCTTGCTCCTTCAGATTACCACTTGTTCTGTTCGATGGCACACTTACTTTCTGAGCAGCACTTCAAAACAAACAAAGAAGTGGAAAATTGGGCCTCTGAATGGTTTGCCTCAAAACAAGAAAAGTTCTGTTGGGAAGGTATCCACAAATTACCTAAAGATGGGGGAAATGTGTAGCTAGCAATGGGCATAAAGCACTTTTGATGTTTCTCTTGAAATTATCATGTTTTCTTTGATTACAAAATCCACTATTAATAACTGGTACACCTAGTAAAAAGCCATTGTAATCTGTGTGACAATAACAGTCAAAAACATATGTTTAACTGAAGTTGCTGAAGGAGGGGAAAATCTTAATTTTTTAAAACTTCTATTGAAGTATAATTATACAAATCTAAAAAGCTAAACAAAACCCAAGCAAAATAAACAGAATATTACACAAGTATAAACACACCATAATCAAATTGATGAAAATCAGTGGTAGAGAGAAACCATAAAAGGAGCCAGATTTTTTTTAAAAAAGTTAAATACATAGAAACAACAACCAAAAAAAAACGATAGCCCAGATGGTATGGCTCAGTGGTTGAATATTGGCTTATGGTCACGGTTCCATTCCAGGGCACATGCCCAGATTGCAGGAGGCGGCCAATCAATGATTCTCTCTCATGATTGATATTTCTATCTCTCTCTCCCTCTCCCTTCCTCTCTGAAACCAATAAAAGTATTTTTTTTAATCTATAGCTTTCTCAGAGATAATACAAGGAAGAAGATATGGAAAGCCTTTTTAAAATACTCAAATAAAAAGGTGACAAAACAAATTCTATATCCAGTGAAAATATAATTTAAAAAATAAAAGTGAAAAAGACTTTATCAGACAAACTAAAGTTGTTAGAAATCCTTACCAACAGAATAGTACAAAGGTTGAAGGAAGTTCTTAAGCAGAAAGAAAACAACACAAACAGGTAAAAACTTTCATCTCAAAAGAACGAAAGCGCCAAAGATACAATATACAAGATTCATATAAAATTAGGTATAAAAGAGTTGCAGTCGTCACATTAGTATGAAACATGTTACTTTTTTGACAAGAACTAAGGAACATTTAATAATGAGAAAATGGCTAATCCATCTATCTATATATAAAGAGGTAATATGCTAATTGGTCCTAACTGTGTCCCAGTCACAACCGGTCAACAGGCTGCAGGCTCACGGGAGCTGGTGGGCGAGGACGGTGGCGGGGACTTCTGCCCCAGCAGAGGTGCACACAGGCCTGCCCAGCGCTAAGGTAATGCTGCCTCAAAAGCTCACAGGCAGGAGCTGGTGGGCGGGGACGGGGGCAGAGACTTAAGCCACGGGAACAAGAAGTTGCCACTAGGGGCGGCCGCCCCAGCAGAGGCATACACAGGCCCGCCGCACCGCCCACCCGGAGGGGGGCGTCGGGACAGGGGCAGAGCCTCGGCAAAGAGCTCTCAGCACTCCTGTGCCAGGGTCTGAAGGCGCTGAGAAGGGAGAGCAGATGTGCAGTTAGGGGGTTTAGGACAGTAGGGGAGGGCAGATAGGCATTTAGGGGGATCAGGCCAGGAGGGGAGAGCAGATAGGCAGTTAGGGGCATCAGGTCAGGAGGGGAGAGCAGATAGGGAGGATCAGTCCGCAGGGGACAGCAGTTAGGGGGAATCAGGCCAGGAGGGAAGAGCAGTTAGGGGCATCAGGCAGGCAGGCAGGTGAGCACTTAGGAGCCAGTGGTTCTGGATTGCAAAGTGTCCCTTCAGGAATTCGACCAGGAAACCGGGAGTTCAATTGCTCTCTATGATATGCACTGACCACCAGGGGGCGGCACGGAACAAAGGAAGGCCCGTGCCAGCAGCCAGAAGGCCCTGATCAGCCCTGATCACCGGCCAGGTGAGGGGACCCTAACTGCGCACGCATTTTATGCACCAGGCCTCTAGTTACAAACATAAAAATCTTAAATGTGTGCATCTAACAACATAACCTGGAAATATAAAACATGAAAGATTACAGAACTTAATGACAAATAAATAAGTCACATTTAGAGCTGGTAACACTCTTCTCTCTGTAAATGATAAAACTAAATATAAAAATCATGAGAATATAGAATATCTGAACACTTTTTTTTTAATTTATTTTATTGATTTTTTACAGAGATGAAGGGAGAGGGATAAGAGTTAGAAACATCGATGAGAGAGAAACATCCATCAGCTGCCTCCTGCACATCTCCTACTGGGGATGTGCCCGCAACCCAGGTACATGCCCTTGAACGGAATCGAACCTGGGACCTTTCAGTCCGCAGGCTGACACTCTATCCACTGAGCCAAACCGGTGTCGGCGAATATCTGAACACTTAATCAACTTGATTCAAACAGACATTATAGGAAACTAGTAGCCCTGCGCATGAATCCGTGCACTAGTAGCTTTCTGCAGGGCCTGGCCACTCTGCACCCGCTGCCCAGAGGCCCATCCGCGTCCAGGCACGGAACACTTGCCTCGGCGACGAAGCAAGCATTCCGCCAGGCCACTCACACTGGCTGCTCTAAGCGGCCACCTCCCCTGGAATAGGGGACTCCGGCGGGGCTGAGGACTGGGCACCACCATCTTTGTGAGAGAGCGATGGTTAATTTGCATATCATCCTTTTATTAGATAGGATACCATCCATCAAAACAAAGTACAAACAGGACATCACTACAGCAGTCCACAGGCAGAACTATTAAAGAAATATAAATCTAAAAGTTGCAACAGAGTATTTTCTCTGACCACAAAGAAAAGACATGTACAGAGTTCTTAAATATTTGCAAACCAGACAACACATGTCTAACATTAGCAAAGGGTCAAAAAATCACAAGGAATATTAGAAATCATTTGTAACTGAAAAATAAAATGAGCTTATCTTTTTATTTGGGGATGCAGCTGAAACTGCACTTAAAGGGAAATTTATGGTCCTAACCCAGGGGTGGGCAAACTTTTTGACTCAAGGGCCACAATGGGTTCTTAAACTGGACCAGAGGGCTGGAACAAAAGCATGGATGGAGTGTTTGTGTGAATATAAATTCAAAGTAAACATCATTACATAAAAGGGTACGGTCTTTTTTTTCAATAGTTTTGTTCATTTCAAACGGGCCGTAGTTTGCCCACGGCTGTCCTAATCTAAATGGTCTATATTACAAAAGAACTGGTGTTTGATATTACTAATATAAGCTTCAGAAACTAGAAAAAACAATAATTACATTTAGTAAATGGAAGGAAATTAAGTGGAAATCAATGCAATCAAAAATGGACACAAAATAGAGGAAAACAGTGACATAAAAGTCTGCCTTGAATTACCAAAATGACTCAAGGAAGAGAAAAAAAACAATATTGCCCTATGTCTATAAAAGAAACTTGATGTTATTAAGAACCTTCCCTCAAAGAAAACTCCAGGTCCAGATGACTTTTCTGGTGAAGTGCATCAAACATTTGCAGAAAAGAATGCCAAACCTATACAAATAGGAAAGGGAAAAAAAGGCAAACATTTCTCAACTATTTTCTGAAATCAGCATTGCCTCAATAACAAAGCCAGACAAAGACAGGAGCAAAAAACAAAACTACAAATTAATGTCCCTCATGAAACAGATGGAAAAATCCTTAGGATATTAGAAAATAAAACCAGTGATATAAAAAAAATAGCACATTATGACTCTGGAAGATAAGATGACTTAACATTTGAAAATGTTTAATAATAAAGGAGAAAACACATATCTCAGCATTTCAGTATACACCGGAAAAATGCTGACAAAATTCAACACCTATTCATAAGAAAAATTTCAGTAAAACAGGAATAGAAAACATCCACAATCTGATATTTATGAAAGGCCTGAAGCTAACACCACACTTGATGATGAAATACAGTATGCTTTCCTGCTAAAAAGCAATGTGTCCTGCATCACCAACAACTATGCAACATTGAACTGGAGGCCCTAGCCAGTTGAAACAAAAGGCATGCAGATCAGAAAAAAAGAAATATTGTCTTTATTCACAGACATGACCACATACATACAAAGATCTTAAGAAATCTAATTCTATAAAAACCTAAGTTTGACCAAACTGTTAAAGTCATTCATTCATTTTCTACAGATGATACTAAAAGAACTAGTCACATGGGGGAGGGGCTCATATGATATACAAAATTAAATTAATTTAATGTTTGATCACAGATCTAAATGTAAAAACTAAAACTCTAAACTTTTAAAATACAACCTAGGATAAATTTTCGTATGACACAAAAAGCAAAATCACCAAATAAAGAAAGTACTGTAATCTAGACTTGATCAGAATTTTAAAAACTTCTACCAAAAATAAACCTTGAAAAAAAAAATGTAAAAGCAAGCCATATACTGGAAAAAATATTCTATGTAATTCTGACAAAGAGATATTTAAAATATATAAAGCTACAACGGTAAAATATTTAAACAGTTCACAAAAGATAAATGAATGTCATCAACGAAAAGAAAATTAAAACACAAGGACACACTGCTACACATCCATTAAAATGGCTAAGATTAAGAATGGCTAAAAATTCTAAGGTGGAGAAACTGTTGGTGGGAATGTAAACTGATACAACTACTGTATTTGCTATGTAAGATAAAATATTCAGATTCCAGGGATTAGACTATGGACATCTTTAAGGAGTCTTCATTCTGAGAAATTGATTTTAGAGAGGAAGGGAGGGAGGGAGGGAAGGAGGGAGGGAAGATGGATTGATTCTACTCATATGAGATTTTTAAGAAAGCAAAACTAACCTGTAGTGTTAGAAAGCAGATCAGTGGCTGTCTGGGATGGAGGTGAAGAGTAGGAGTGATGGCAGTTGGAAACGAGGGAATTTTTTCTTTAATGAACATATAAGCCTTGACTTGAACTGTGTTATACAAGCATACATATTTGTCACAATTCAATGAATTATAGATTGCACTCACTGTATGTCACATACCCCTCAGAACACTTTAAAGATCATAAATAACATCTTTAGTAGGTATTTTGTTATTTTAGTTGTTTTCCCCCAAAGGCTTTTAACATGCTTGCTCATCACCTCAGTTCTCTAATCTCTTTGTCATATACATTAAGTTCCCACCACAGCAGTCTTCAGAAAAACAATCTATGACTAGGAAGGAAATAATATTCACCAGTAAAAAAACTAACCACTTTTTATAAAATTCTTTCTAAAGAAAAACCTGTTGGCAATTCCAGTTCAAATATTGGAATTTAAAGCATAACCACAACTCTGGCAAGTAGTACATCCCTAAGTTCCATGCTGTGTGTTAAGGACTGAAAATCCTGTGCGTTGCTACGGCATTCTTCTAGGCGAGAGAAGGTTCAGAAGCAGTAACTACTAATAAGAGGAGGTAAGAAGCCGATGACCTGTATGTGGATGTGATTAGAAAATCATGTGGTACTTTGCCCCACTAGCCTAAAGAAAATTGGACTACCACTAACAACCTTAACATTGTGTAAGCCCCAAAAATTAACTTCCCTGCAGTAATATTAAATAAATATCATTTTTCTACACACCACTCAATATAAATTAAGAATAGGAATATCATCTTAGGGGCCACATTTAAACTACTGTGGCCACTAAAAGGCCCTATCTCCCCACCTCTAAAACTAAAGCTATAAAAATACAATATGGTCTCTAAAATCATTATCATTCAAAAAAACCTCAATATTAACCCACTCTCTCTGCCTTTGCCTTACCAATCCAATTATCCCAATAATCAGTCAATCAATCATATCAAACTAAGCAAGTTTTTTTTAATCATTCTGTCCTCTAACCTTCTACAATTTACTTTCCCTTGTTAGTTTATGATTCTTGAATCCCTACATTTGACTGCATTATTCTATTAACAAAATAAAAGTTCCATTTCAGTTGTTAAAGCAGTGATGGTGTTTGTTTTATTACTTTCTTAGATAATATTATTCATTAATCAATAGAGAAAAATGAGAATTTATCACTTCAGTATGTTCAAAAATCAGTAAAGACTGAATCCCATGGATACTGATTTCTTTGAAGACTTTAAATCTACATTTACAACTTGTGGAATCATCAGTCTCATGAATATTATTATAACCACCTGGCAGCCACACACACAGAGTTAGACTTTCAAATTTCAGAACTATTCATGCTTTTAAAAAACACTATTTAAATATGTTCAGATTCATAGTTTTCAAAAAATCAAATTCGCATTTCAGTCACATTTTTGCAGGAGACATCCTTAAAGAGTCAAAGCTAAGAAAAGTATGGTAAGGGCAAATATGCTCAATAAAAAACTACCCAAGATAATTCTACCACATTAAAACACTTTGGAAACTAGTCATTTCATGCATACTAGGCAATGCCACTGTAAAACCAGTGACTATTATAACTGAGCTCAATAGAGAAACGGCAAACATTTCTAGTAATAGAAGGATGGTACAATTTTTCAGATGGTAATATAAAAAAAATTTTTTTGAACATTTATCCATGTAAATGTTTCCAAAACCTGATTCGCACCCTTTCTTCGCTAGTCACAAAAGCCAGCAGCTCTAAAAGTCTAAGAAACTGCGATCAAGATGGGATAGGAGCACTGAAAAAAAGATTAGGGGGTATCTCTTATTATCCACAATGGCCACCTCTTGAAATCCCTCCACCAATCCACTTCTCTTCACTCTCCTTATCACAGCCCAGTGAAGCATCAAAATGGGTTCTGGGGGGTGGAGCTGAGAAACGCTAAAACATGTTTAGCAAGCTCTCCGGGTGATCCACAACAAAGCCTGGGAACTACTGTTGCAGTGTTTAGCTAAGACTTGCACTTCTCACCTCTATTATAGCAATACCTTCCAAGGTGCTGTCAGGATCTGACTACATTACCCTTCAACTTAACTCCTTCAAAAGGTTCCTCAACTTTCCAAAGCCCTGGCTTACCCACAAAGGCCTTCATGATGTGGATCCTACGACTTCCTCCTACAGCCCCAAACACCAACATTTCATACACATACACACAGGCACTTATCTCTAGACCTAACTCATAATTATCCCTACTGGTCTTTGCACTGCTAACCACCTCTTGGAATGGCTTCCCTCCCCTTCCTCTTTCCACTCAATCTCACATATAGCTAAAATCAAGTCATTTTAAGACTTGTTCCATACTCTACCTGGTCTAACACTGGAATGAATAAGTACCCTACACTGACTCTTAAAATCAACCTGTGCATTCCTCATCAAATTCTTATTACTTTCTGTTAACTTACAGCACAACACTAGGCACATAATAGGCGCTCAATAAAATGTTGGGGAGAGGGCCTGTCTTTCTCACATCTAGATGTCTTGGGATCAATGGATCCCCAATGTCTAAGAATACTGGCACATATAGGATGTCCCAAAAAAATGTAGACACATTTTGAATGATTACAAAGTCAGTGTTTATTAACATATTAGAGGCCCTATGCTCGAAATTTGTGCAAGAGTAGGCCTTCCATCCCCCGGCTGGCTGCCAGCACCAGCTTCCTTCTGGCACCTGGGACCCAGGGTTCCCTCCAGCTACCAGGAGGCACTCGGGACCCAGGCTTCCCTCGCAGCCCCGGCTTCATTCAGAAGGTCGCCCGGAAAGACGTCTGGTCTAATTAGCATATTACACTTTTATTATTATAAATAGTTCATTTTCAAAAGTTAAAAAATCTACAGATATGAATAATTTGTCAACACCTGTTTTCAAACTAATGACTGTTCTGGTCCAGGCACTGCTGACACTAACGTGAAGCAATGGAATCACAAGCATCAAGATCATTTCCTTTGGTAGTTGTGAGCCCTCATTTCATCAACTGTTGCAGTTTTGTACTGTAAACTTTATTTTTTATGTACCACCCATAAAAAAAAGTCTAATGGATAAATTTTCTTTGTTCAAACCTTGTCTGGCTTCACCCATTATTTCAAATCAGTTAAACCTAAAAAGGAGTGAAAACTGAGTTATCACAGCCTCTGGACACCATGCATCCCCAAAAAATGTATCCACACTTTGAATAGCAATGTTTGTATTTCAACTGCATTTTCAAATTTTCAGTAGCATTTTAGGATGATTTCCTTTGTTCAAAACTTAGAAAAGGCTGAAAAGAAAGAAACATGTAAAGTATACATGTTTTGGGACACCCTATAGATATCTTTTAAAAGTTTGCTGAGGCCCTAACCGGTTTGTTTGGCTCAGTGGATAGAGCGTCAGCCTGCAGACTGAAGGGTCCCAGGTTCGATTCCGGTCAAGGGCATGTACCTTGGTTGCGGGCACATCCCCAGTAGGGAGTGTGCAGGCGGCAGCTGATGGATGTTTCTCTCTCATTGATGTTTCTAACTCTCTCTCTCCATTCCTCTCCGCAAAAAAAAAATCAATAAAATATATCAAAAAAATAAGTAAAAGTTTGCTGAGTGATTCCAAACAAGAAAAAGCTACAAGACTTTGTCAGCACCAAACTAGTGTTGTAAGAAACATTAAGGGGCCTAGCCAGTTTGGCTTCATGGACAGAGCATCAGCCTGCAGACCAAAGAGTCCTGAGTTCAATTCCGGTCAAGGGCACATGAGTAGGTTTCAGACTCAATCTCCAGAAAGGGGCATGCAGGAGGCAGCCGATCAATGATTCTCTCTCATCATTGATGTTTCTATCTCTTTCTCCCTCTCCCTTCCTTTCTAAATCAAAAATATATTTAAAGAAGAAAAAGAAAAATTTTTCCAAAAAAAAAAGAAATATTAAGGGACTTCTTCAAGAAGAGAAATAAGCTGGTCGATGTTTCTCTCTCGTCGATGTTTCTGACTCTCTCTCTCCCTTCCTCTCTGTGAAAAATCAATAAAATATATTTTTAAAATAAAATAAAAAGAAGAGAAATAAGGATCAGAAGTATGAATAAAAAATGGCAATAACTACATACCTATCAATTACTTTAAATGCAAATAGGTTAAATGCTCCAATCAAAAGACAGAGTGGCTGAATGGAGAGAAAAACAAGACCCATACATATACTGCCTTTAAGAGACTCACTTCAGATCAAAATACATGCACAGACTGAAAAGAGAAAAAGATATCTCATGCAAACTTTAAAACCAAGGCTATATTAAGAGACAAAGCACATTACATAATGATAAAGTCTCAGTCCAACAAAAGGATATAACCCTTGGAAACATTTATGCACCCAACATAGGAGCATCTAAATATATAATGCAAATATTGACGGACATAAAATGAAAGATCAGCAGTAATACAGTCACAGTAGGGGACATCAATGGATAGATCATCCAGAAAGAACCAGATTCAGACAGACTGTCAAGGGCCGGGGGGGAAAAGGGCACATATGTAATACCCTTTGTAATACTTTAAGCAATAAAAAAAAAAGAAAGAAAAGAAAATGAACAAGGAAACAGCAGCCTTAAATGACACAGGACCAGATGAATTTAATTGATATCTTTTAGAATACTTCACCCCAAAGAAACAGAATATATGTTCTTTTCAAGCACACATAGAACATTTTCCAGAATATACCACGTTAGGCCACAAAACAAATCTCAATAAATTTAAGAAAACTGAAATCACATCAAGCATCTTTCATATAACAGTATGACACTAGAAATCAACTGCAGAAAACTGAAAAACACACAAATACACAGAGGATAAATAACATACTTCTAAACAATAAATGGGTTAACAACAAGATCAAAGAAGAAATCAAAAGAAACACTGAGACAAGTGGTAATGAAAACACACAACAACCCCAAATCTATGGGACACAGCCAAAATAGTTCTAAGAGGGAAATTCATAGTAATACAGAGGCCTACCTCAAAAACAATAAAATTTTCAAATAAACAATCTAACCTTACACCTAAAGGAACTAGAAAAAAGAAGAACAAAGCCCAGAGTGAGTAGAAAGAAGAAAATAATAAAGATCAGAGGGAAAACAAGCGAAATAGTCTCTAAAACAAAACAATACTTAAGGTCAATGAAACCAAGAACTGGTTCTTGGGAAGGCAGACAAGATTGATAAAACTTTAACCAGACTCAGAAAAAAAGAAAAAGAAGGGGGGGAAAAAAGAACCCAAGTAAATACAATCAGAAATGAAAGAGAAGTGATGACTGATGCCACAGAAATACAAAGAATTATACTATTTATGAAATTTTAATTAAATAGTGCTTAACTCAGATTAAGTTTTCAACTCTATCAAACTGAGATTCTGATGACTTTTATATTCATGTAAAATCGAAATAACATGAAAAAGTATCCTAAAATACAAATTATACTCACTAGAAACCTCATTAACTAGTTACACTATATCAGTCTATTTTTCCTGTTACTATTCTCAAATAACTAATTATCCCTCGGTTTAGTGTATCATAATGTAGAAGGGGATTCCCATGCAGCAATTTCCCCCTCCTCCAGTTTGTTCTTCTGCTTTTGTCCATTAAGTATTTGGAAACGAAATCAATTCCCCATCCCCACAAGCCCCCAATCTTCATACCCCTATGTACCTCAAAATGAGGAGCAGCAGCAAGCTGAAAAGAAGAAAACCTGGATGCTTAGCTCTTTTCAGTAACATTCACTCCTGAATTTCCAATTGCTTTTATTTTTCTAGAATTCAGAAATGTGGACCAGGGTGCAATGCTATAATAATGATGCAATGTCTTTCTCACCTATTGCACCACCACAGTGGTTCTCAACCTTGGCTGCACATTAGAATCACCTGGGAATCTTTTTAAAATCCTGATTTCTGGGCCTCATCCTCTGGAAATTCTGTTTCTTTGTTATGGGGTAGGGCCACAACATTAGTAACAAAGAAACAGAATTTCCGGAGGGTGAGGCCCAGAAATCAGGATTTTAAAAAGATTCCCAGGTGATTCTAATGTACAGCCAAGGTTGAGAGCCACTGCACTACCAGCTCAACTTTGTCCCTTCTGTACAAAGCTAACTAAGACCCTTTCCATCCCAAATCATAATCTCATCCATCATACACTATATCCAGGATTGAAACATAATCCTGCTGTTCTGTTTAAAGTCTCCTTCCTTCCCTGTCACAGAAGAACGTTCTTATCACAGCAAAAAAGTCACTTGATAATATGATCCCTTCTTACCTTTCCTGTCCATTCACATTACCGTCCAACTTGCAAACCATATCCTACACATAAAGCATACGGTTTGCCAGAAAAGATCAACCTGTTTGGCATATTATGCCCTAATAAATATTCCTCTCCTCCCGTTATACCACTCACATACCTATTTTTATTGTAAATTATTTCAATATATGTACACAGATTCTCCGTTAATATGGACACTTGTAATTTATTTTAATATTTTAAAAATTATGAATGTGAACATCATTTTATTATACTTAAGAGATATAGACTTGGTACAATTTCAAAAGCGTAGAACACAGAGCAAAATCAAAACTAAAATAAAACCTAAAGTGCCAGCCCTAACCAGTTTGGCTCAGTGGATAGAGCATCGGCCTGTGGACTCAAGGGTCCCAGGTTCGATTCCGGTCAAGGGCATGTACTTTGGTTGTGGGCACATACCCAGTAGGGAGTGTGCAGGAGGCAGCTGATTGATGTTTCTCTCTCATCGATGTTTCTAACTCTCTATCCCTCTCCCTTCCTCTCTGTAAAAAATCAATAAAATATATTTTTTTTAAAAAAACCTAAAGTGCCAAAAAATTATTGGCTTTGACATTCAGCTATCATACAATTAAAATAAAGGCATTAGGCCTGACCAGTGTGGCTCAACTGGTTGTGCATCATCCCATGCACTGAAACGTTGCTGGTTCGATTCCTGGTCAGGACACATGCCCGGGTTGGAGGCTTGATCCCTAGTGGGCAGTTTGCAGGAGGCAGTCGATCGATGTTGCCCCCTCACATCATGTTTCTCTCTTCTCCCTTCCTCTCTAAAAATCAATAAACTATTCTATAAAATAAAGGTATTAAAGGAAACAATCATCTCAAAAATGGATTTGATGTTATTTTAATTTTCTCTATAATGAAATGGATATAACAAATGCACTGAACTCAGAGGTTAATGGATAAAACAAAAGAAGTTTAAGATACCTAAAGAATATTTTTTGTATAGCTAATCTGTTCAAAATTGAGGTATCAGAGAAATGAAATTTTTTTTTTTTTTTTTAGGAAAATCAGTTCAGATAATGATTAACCTGATGAGATCAGTACTGTACATTTTCCACTTAATTTGGCTGAATACTGGCTTAATATTTAAATTACATGTGCAATCATAGGGTCAAAGAGCATTCAATCCAGAAGAGATATCAGAAGCCCAGTTCAAAGTTTTAAAGATTAAGCAAATGAAGTCCAGAAAAATTAATAAGTTGAGTCACAAAAGGCTTTTTCGTACATGAGTATTTTCTTATTTTAGTGAGCTAATAAAATATTGTTTCATATAACCAGTTAGGAATATGTAACTTATTAATTTTGTTACATGCTAAAAAAATATTTACTGTAACTGTCTGGTGAGGATGAAGGTGGTTATCTTCCTCAGAGATTAAAATATCCCCTATATATGTATAATTAACCTGTTGATAATTTTCTAACAGCTGCCTCAAATACTGGCTTCCATTATCTGTTAAATCAGAAGTAATGTTAAAAACAAAAATAAATAGCATCAATATTTTTACTACATAACTCATTTTTAGAAATCAAATTCATCTAAATACCCGATTTAGCAAGAGACAGGGTGCATAAAATTACTATCACATAAGGAACCTCAATTTTTCATTTTAAAAATGAATCTGTATTTTAAAAGGTTGGGAACCACAGAGGAAAAAAAAAAGGTGCCAATTCTAGTTAAAGGAGAATTTTACGCTAACTATTCTCATGGATGAAAGGCACAACTTTCCCAACTATAAATAAATGAACTCACATTTTGGGGTGAGGGATGAGGAGTAGAGGGAGGGGGAGAGATTGTCTGCCCAGCAGTTTCCTTGTTTACTCAACTGTCATTTGCACTGCTCCCCTCCCACTCCCACTATCCTATATAATAAAAGGCTAATATGCAAATTGTCCCCTTGACTGGGAGTTCAACCGGGAGTTCGACCAGGGCATAGGGCCGGCCCGTGGACTCTTCCCCTGGCCAGCCCCACCCCCAATCAGCCCCCCACTCCAATCAGGGACAGGGCCAGCCAACAAATTCGTGCACCGGGCCTCTAGTCCTATATGATAAAAGCCTAATATGCTAAGTGTCCAATTGTTCGCTATGACGCACACTGACCACCAGGGGAGCAGACGCTCCAACCAGTAGGTTAGCTTGCTGCTGGTGTCTGGCCGATTGGGACTGGGCGAGATGGGCTGGACACACCCTGGAGCCCTCCCTTGGTCCCTCCTGGGGCCTGATTGTGCACTGGTGTGGTCCCTCAGCCTGGCCTGCGCCCTCTCGCAATCCAGGACCCCTCGGGGGATATCAGAGAGCTGGTTTCAGCCTGATCCCCGCAGGCCAGGCCGAGGGACCCCACTGGTGCACAAATCCATGCACCGGACCTCTAGTAGTTTATATGTGGCCTCTGGCCATGGAAAACTCTCCCAAACCAAATTGATCAGTGCTTCAAGAGCTTTCCAAACAAAATAGAGAAAGAGGTATTCCTTACTCTACAGCACGCAAAAACAATAGAAACTCTGGCCCTGGCAAGTCACGTTTTCCTCCATGTAAAGAATGCCAATCTACTATGAGAGAATGAAGCTAACCTACACACACATACACACACAAAATTGTTAAACAGAAATTTCTGGTAGCATCAAATGGGTCTGATTCTAGTTGTCCTAAAGCCTGGCTGACTCAATGCCCTTCCTATAGCTGAGTTATTCAATCCATTTTGGATTCCATATGCCAATAAATCTCCTTTTCGGGTTAAGCTAACTTTGAGTTTCTATCACACAACTAAGAGTTCTGACTCATATACAACTTTGAGAAGTTGACCATGATTAATCAAGACAATATGACAAGTTGCCCTAGAACAGGGGTGGGCAAACTTTTTGACTCGAGGGCCACAATGGGTTCTTAAACTGGACCGGAGGGCCAGAACAAAAGCATGGATGGAGTGTTTGTGTGAACTAATACATGTTAACACTGCTGCTGGTGAAGGAGCGGAGGGGAGAGCAAGAGAACCCTCCGCTCTTTCGGCTCCGCGAGCCAGATAGAACAGCCGAACGGGCCGTATCTGGCCGGCGGCTGTAGTTTGCCCACGGCTTCCCTAGAAGGTTTGGCTCAGTGGATAGAGCACCTGCCTGCAGACTAAAGGGTCCCAGGTTCAATTCTGGTCAAGGGCACATGCCTGGGTTGCAGGCTTGATCTCCAGTAGAGGATGCAGGAGGCAGCTGATCAATGATTCTCTCCCATTACTGATGTTTCTGTATCTCTCTCCCTCTCCCTCATCAATAATCAATAAAAATATATAAGAAAAGACAATATCACAAGTAAATGTAAGTAAAGGCAAATTACAAAACTTCCAGAACCTATATAAAACATAAATGGAGTATCTAGCCCTCAGCATATTACTTAAATGAAATATGTACCTTTAACTTAAGAAAAATTAAGTGTTAACCTCTTAAATCTAGCAGTTATGATGAACACAAGCACATTTTCAAATTTCATCAATCATCCATTTATTTTCTTCAGATTGATTCTAATACCATCTCTAAGTACATTCCTCCAAGAAAAGTGAGAGGTACACACATATGTTCCCTAGGCCTCCAAATGTACATACCAATGTGTAATAAAGCCTCTTCCAACCCTCCTCTAAATGCTGATCTTTTAATGAATTATTTCCAGTGTTCTATTGTAAGGATGAACAGTTTAAGGCTATCAGCTGGTCATGAAAACCTTCCTGAGAACAATTCTCTCAAATACTTACTGAACATGTGCCAGGTCCTGGCTTTAGATCCTGGAGTGACATGACAGAGCCCATACCTGTTCTCATGGAGCTTAAACTATAGAGGTGAGTAAAAACTATGTATACATACAAAATAAATACATACATAATAAAGAGCTAATATGCTAATTAGACCAAACAGCAGAACAACCTTCCGGATGAAGCCAGGGCTGCGAGGGCCAGGGCTGCGAGGGCCGGTCGAGGTTGCAAGGGTCCGCGAGGCCGAGCCCCTTGCATGAATTTCGTGCATCAGGCCTCCAGTATATGTATATATTTAAGTAACTCATTCTCAGAAATGTTTTCATGACAAGCTGATAGCCTTAAACTACTGGTTCATCCTTACAGAACACAGGAATTTATATATATGTATGTATGTGTGTATGTGTGTGTGTGTGTGTGTGTGTAAATGTTCTAGTCATATGAGGAAAATAAGAGGGTCTTGTGACTAAAAATGGCTATGGAACAAAAATGGCTAAGAAGTGGGCAGCTTATGACCTCTCGATGTGACCTGAGATGGTGGTATTGGAAGTGAAATCTGAGTGACATAAAGGAATTAGCCATATGACAATTTCAGGACCAAGCCTGAAGCACAGAGCAAAGCAATTAAGGTACGGAGACAGGTATAAGCTTGTTCAGTGGGGGTGGAGCTGGTATGGCTGGAACAAGGGGGAGGGTGCTGTGAAATATGATAAGGTTTGTGAAGTGTCCAAGGGCAGGATCACATGGTGGGAATTAAGGAAAGGCATTTGAATTTTGTACTGAGTACAATGGAAAACCCATAGAAGAAGACTAAAGGGAAAAAACTAACATTTATTGAGCACCTTATATAATGCCAGACAAAATAGTATGTATAAGTGTTTTCCCTAAGGACTCTATAAAGCCATATATGCATTCATGTAAATTATACCATGAGCATTTATCATAGTAATTATCAAAAAATCAGTATGCTGTTATGCACACACACACCAAAAAAAGCCACTTTTCCTGTTACTACCAGTTCTCACTTGTAGGAGTCACTTATACGTTGATTTATCAGACCAAAGGAACCAACCAACCAATGTTATCTATTAGCATGAGTCATCTGGAAGAAAATGCAAGAAAGGCAAATGAGACTAGATGGAAACAAGGCAGCCAGCTATTCATGAGAGTATATGACCCAATAAAATGGAACAAACCAAGTAGAGAAACAACAAATTAGAAAACATGCCCACATGCAAGAAGCAGAGAGCCCAGGGATACAAAAGATTAAGTTATCTACTTAAAAGTCCACTCCAGCAGACACATAAACAGTAAAAAAGCACAAAAGCTTCTAATATTAACTGTAAATTCTCTGTTCATGTCCCTATTTAATATGGCCTTGCCTGTTTTAACAACATTCAGAGAAAAATGAAAATGTTAACGTTTTAAATATACTATGCTTGGTAATTTTTTACCTGAATTGTAAAATTTTTATTTATAAATAGTTCTTAAAATATCACTAAAATGCTGTGGCAATGATTTTCGTTCAAAGCTCTAAAACTGAAAATCTTATCTTCCCTTATAGCAAATTCTGGTTTCCAGAAAAATAGCTCAACTATCTCCCTTCTGACAACTATCTCCCTCTGACAAAAAAAAATCCTCAATAAAAATGGAGGAGCACTAGCTGGTTTTCTTCAGTGGACAGAGCGTTGGCCTGTGGACCAAAGGGTCCCAGGTTCGATTCCAGTCAAGGGCAAGTACCTTAGTTGCAGGCTCCTCCCTGGCCCGGGCCCTGGTAGGGGCTTGTGCAGGAGGCAACCAATCGATGTGTTTCTCTCACATTGATGTTTCCCTCTCTTTCCTTTTCCCACTCTACCTAAAAATCAATGGAAAAATATCCTCGGGTGAGGATTAACAAAAAAAAACAAAAACAAAAATGGGGGGAAAAAGTCATCTTCCAAATAATAATACCAAGACTTCTTATCCCCACACCTCCACTCCAAACACCCAATATCTCAAATTGTCCTAGATATTTTCACCAGTAACCAGGAGCAGATGTTTTCCCAGCTCACCCTAACAATGTTACCATGACCTACCTACCCCTATTTCTTCCAACTCTGACCCTCCTCTATCTTCTAACTCTGTCTCATTACCACTTATCATTAAATGAAAATCTCACGCCACTGCCAACCTACACTCAACAGTAAAAATACAGGAAGTACAGGATGTTCGCAAGCTAGAATGTGGGTAGTAGTAGATCAGAAGTCAGAATTAAGAGTCAACCTCGTCCACAGAACCACGTGTACTGGGTACAGTAATGGCTGGTTTAAAGAGACAAAAGGCATGGAGTGTGCATGCTCTGAGCCTTTCGGGAAGGCCAAGATCAAAGGGAGAGCACCAAATCAGGATTAAAAGTCTGGCAAAAATGACATTATCAGTATCAGGTAAAGGCCAGCGTTCTAATGGGGTGGGAGGGACCCAAAAGGAAATAAACTAGAAAGACTATATGAGTATCAGGGTACACGTGGACAAGTCAAATTAAACTGGTCAAAGTCTCTGTTTCTTTTAACTTAGGTTTTGAGCATATTCACTGTCTCTGCAGACTCCAAAAGCTATACAGCAGGATGCTGGGTTATCAAGCAGACCCTCACAATTCTTACAGTACGAACACAGTGAGTCCAAGGGTCAATGAATTTGTAAAAAAGGATGAATCCCTTTTCTAATGTTGTATATTCGAGTCACCCTGCATGTTTTTAAACAAAAAACAAGAGTACTGAAAATGTGTTCCCCGTATTAAAGCAAATATCATTCTGAAAACTTTCAGTATTTTTGCACATAGACACATCCTGTGTTATGTCATAGTATTTCTTAGTGAGAGTCCAAGTCAAAGTTTGCATAGTGTGTAACATGCCTATTTAAAATGACTGATCTGTCCATAAGCAATACCCACTGAGAGCAGAGCAGTGTCTGATCTCCCAAAGACTGGATAAAGGAGCCAAGATTCCGTTCCAGAAAGCAAGACGACTATTTTTTAAGGAAGCAACCTTTTTTCCTTGAAACATACCAAGATATGACCAAATTCAACATAAAATATCACTGTAAGACAGCATATGTATCAGAATAACAAAGCTCCACAGTACATAGTATTATTTCAGAGTGAGCAATAAAAGCTCAGTCACCAAATGTCGTGTCTTAGCCCTCTCTCTAACTTGGGAATTCTAACCATCCCATTCTCTGCAGTTGCCACAAGAAGCCATGACAGGCTTACAGGAGGGGTGTCACTTTTCTGCCTGTCTCTACAGCTGTTCCTCCTGCAGCTAACAAAGTACCAAGCAGTAGCTAGCATTTATTGCTTCCTTTGTGCCAGGCCCTACAATAATTTGCTTTACATGCATCCACATTTCAATCCCCACAAATGCTCTATGAAGAAAAGTACTAATTACCCTTTACTCCCATTTTTCAGAGTGGAAACCAATTGGAATCTATATTAATAAAAGGGTAATATGCTAATTAGACCGTGAGACCTTCTAGACGTTCTTCCGGATAAAGCCATAGTGGCGAGGCAGAGTCTGTTAGGGGGGATCAGGCAGGCAGGCAGGTGAGCAGTTAGGAGCCAGGAGTCCTGGATTTCGAGAGGGATGTCCAACTGCCAGTCCTAGATTGCAAGAGGGATAACCTAAACCAGCAGTTGGACATCCCCCGTGGGGTCCCAGATTGGAGAGGGTGCAGGCCGGGCTGAGGGACACCTCTCCCCCCTCCCCCGCTCCCCGTGTATGAATTTCGTGCACCGGGCCGCTAGTGGTTATATAATTTCCCAAAGCCATATAACAAATTAATAAATAGGGGTGACAGGATTCAAATCAGGTATGCCTGCTTCAGAGGTGAGCTCTTTACCACATTAACACCCTACAGTCAGGGCTACTGAGAAAGATCAGGCATAGACCCTACCTCATCCTCTTAGCTCTAAAAAGAGGCACTGCTCTCAGGAAACACAAGTGTCAGGTCAGAGCAGCAGAATTAAATGCACACAAAAACAGGCGCTACCTTTCTCTGAGGTTGTTCCAGCTTAAGTTAAAAGTAATAAGCACAACTAGAAGGCAACCCTTTGGGTAAACTAAACAGCCGATGTACAATTACAAGTGACACCCAGTGCAACCAAAAATGAAATCAAAGTCTAATGTTATGTCTCCTTGGAGTCAATAATACATAATCATGTTAGGGTCAACACAATGTCAGAATATATGGTTCCACAAATCCCATTTTATTAAGGATTATCATAATTATTAAAATCAACTGCTCAACTATGAGCACTCCAATTTCCACCTAATTTCCAAATCTTTGGCAAAACAACACTTTGAAATCAGGCACCACATTACTTCTACACAACCAAAATCTTTTCAAGTTTGCAATGAATTAATTTCTAATGATCAACCTTGGATAGGATTCAAAAATCACCAGTCACTATCACTAAATACTTTTACTGGTCTGATGACTCAATCATGAAACAAAACCAAAACTTATCATCATACTGGCTCTAATTCTGCCAACAAATTTTAGAAATAAAAATAACTGCATGCAGGAATATACACAGTTCCAGCTCTTTTAAAAATTGACTAAAAAGCATGAGAGAAATTAACATAGTTTCTCTTCTTTTGACTATCCAGAGTGAAAGGAATAGAAAAGATTAAGAATTCTTAACTGGAAGCTTTGATTTTTCACATTCATTCCTTTTTTTGAAATGGTAAAACACAAAATTCAAACAGTTCAAAAGATTATGCATAAAAATAAGCTTCTCCCACATCTTACCTCCTGATCTCCCCACCCCAACCCCGCCCCCAAAACCACTCTTAGAAGTCACTTGTGCATCTTTCTGGAGACATCTTAAACACATAAGACAAGCATGCCTACACATCATAACACACCCCACTATCATGTGTGTGTCCTTTCCACTCCTCTCCCCCTTTCTAAGCTAAAATGGCAACAGACTACACATGATCTCTTGCCTCCTTGTTTTTTTCATTTAAAGGTATCTTTGAGAAGACTCTATAAAAAAACCTAACAAGAAAGTCATAAACATCAAATTGAAACAAACCTGTAAAAGACCAATTCACTTGACACAAAACATCTCTCACCAGGTAATAAAACTGGTGACCTCTGCTGGCAGGACATAAGAAAGTCCAAAGACAAAAAATAATTCTGGAAGGGTCTGTTAGTTTTTGCACAAGAATAGAAAAACTAAACAGAAAAACTATTTCCCTGACATAGTAACAGACTGCACTCCTAACCTGTATATGATCTCACAAATGTACATTGCCTACTAAGAAAACCAGAGAAAGGTGACTTAGATAAAATACATCACTTTAGTGGAGGAAAAATTTTTAAGTATATAGCATATTACATTTTTATATAAACAGGTGCCAAAGAACATTGCCACAGCTACAAACAACACCTAAAAATTTACACACGTACGATAAATTTTAAACCATAAGGGGATAATTATGTAGAAATACAGAAAATAAGATGTTATGGAAAATCATTCATTATTCCTATTACCTTATTTCAAAAACCCAAAGTATTGCCTTACACTCTGAGTTAATGGCATCTGATAGCATCAAAATTGAGATGGAACAAAATTAGTACACAATTAGCCTGTTCAAATGAAGGAGAAAGCATAAAACACCTCTCTCTAACCCATAATTTTTGTTTTATTAGCAGTTGAAGGTAACCACCAAAATAGGCTATCACTGTAACTTCTCTAGCAAGGTGTCTGCTCATGCTAATGTCAAGTACTTTCTGACTATTATTCTACACAAGGCTGTAGATTTTTTTAGTCTTTAAAACCATAAATTAAGCAAATTTCCATGCAGACCTTTCCTTTTAAAAATCACATAAAATTAAGTGACAGAATTTGAGAATTTTAATACAGAAATTGGTTGAATGAGCAAACTTTAGTTACTATTTCATGTGATCCTCTTAATTACTAGACGCTAAATCACTTACCTACATAACTAAAACCCACAGTTTTAACAAAAACTGATAAAAATTCATATGCTTAATAGTGAACCCAAGTTAAAATTTAAAATGCTTCCTATCATGCAAGTAGATAAGCAGTAAGAATAAAAACAGTCACTGATTATTTCATTATAATGTCTTATCATTCAGTGTTAAAAAGAGTGTGCAGGAGGCAGCTGATCGATGTTTCTCTCTCATCGATGTTTCTAACTCTCTATCTCTCTCCCTTCCTCTCTGTAAAAAACTCAATAAAATATATTTAGAAAAAAAAAAAAAAAAGATATCAAGAAGTAAACTGAAATCTAGTTTCTAAAGAGTAAAAATTCTTCACTGTTTTTGTTTTAAGGTAATTAAAAAAGTTAAACATCTTTATCTTTAAAAAGAAGTTTGAGAATGCAGAGTACCATTTCATAAGAATTATTCTATTAAGATATTGGAATGACCATCTTTGGCCTGTGCTCCTCATGTTTCTCTTCTGTTTGTTTTTGTTTTGTTTTTTGATTCTACCTCCTGAAGGAAACTTTCACAGCTACAGAGGAAAACAGGTGGCAAACCTCCAGCTTAAACATTCAATACCTATTCTTCCTCATTCATTCTTCAAACTATTCATTTCACACAAATCTTTTCCTTAATCTGAATACTCTTTCTATGTTTACTGGAATTTAATTGTTGATCTTTCAGGATGACCCTTATGGTTTGATTATATCAATTCTGAGTTAGGAATCTAATCCCTCAGAAAGCAGGGTAATATCCAACTCATTTTGTTTGATGCAAATAAAAACTATGCTTTAAAAAACTTAGATTTTAGAACTCTAAACATTAAAAATTTCAGAAGGATATAAACAAATTAGCTGTGTTGCAAATAAATTACCCAGTTTTGTTTGTAACTACCAGTAATACGGCACAACCTAACCATAAAATCCTACTGAAGGGAGATGGTTACAATGACATTCTTCTGGTAAATTAAACTCACTTACACAATATAATAGATACATCCTATGCTAAATGTTAAAACATTCATAGCAATGGCTCATATGGGACTCCAATGTGGTCAGAATGCTGTCACACATACTGAAAGCTAAAAATAAAATCTTATTTAGGCACACCACCAAGAAAATAATAAGCAAAAAAGCCTGAGAGATTAAAAATAAATACATAAAGTCCAAAATCTTAAGTTAAAACAGGCATAAAGATAACCAGATAAACCAACTTAGTATGACATGATTCCCAACTAGAGTAGGTTTTTCACCAATGTGGCTACCATTCTTGAATTAAGACAAAATTATTCATTTTCATTTCACTCTAAGTTTTCACTAGGTGTTTTCTTTTAATTCAAAATTAACAAATAAATGTTGACTATCATACACCTAAACCCTGAAGGCCTAATTCAAAAAGAAGTTTCTGCCATATCTACAGGACTGCCATTGTATCTTAGCATTGGCCCTTGTAGAAACAATCCATTTAACATGAAGATGGTATGAGAGAAAGTCAAGAATTCTGCTAACACCCTGGCCAATGTGGCTCAGTTGGTTGAACATTGTCCCATGCACTAAGAGGTTGCAGGTTCATTCCTGGTGAGGGCACATACCTGGGGTTGCCAGCTCGATCCCCAGTACGGGGGCGTGCAGGAGGCAGCTGATCAATGTTCCTCTCTCCCTCTCCCTTCCTCTCTCTCTAAAGTAATCAATGAAAACATTTTTTGAAATACTATAAAAGGGGAAAGTCCAAGAAATATGATATATAGTTGGCTAATATGATACATACTCATAAAAAAATGAATAATTATGTAGTTTGTGATAGTCACTAAATCAATGGAATCTCAGAGAAGAAATATCCTGAGTCAGAATGGCCAGAAAAATCTTCATCGAAGAAGTGGGACTGAAATCAGGCCATCCAGAGGACAAATGGAAGGAACAGCATGCACAAAAGCAGCAGAGTAATGAGTATGGAAAACTGCAGTATTTGATAGGCAGGCAAGAATCCCAGTTGGAAAGGAGGGGGAAATTAAGCTGAATAGGTAGAATGGAGCCTTAAAAGCCAGACTGGAGCATATGAACGCAATCCAGTTGGCAAAGGGAAGCCATTATGGGTTCTCCAGCAGGGGAAGTGACATGATGAAGTCAGTATTTTAAATAAATTACACTGTCAGTAGTTACAGAAGATAGGATGAAGAAGAAAGGCTGCTCAAAGCAACCTACTAGAAAATTAATGCAATAACCCAGACTGAAAACCATTCACTCATTCATTTTTTTCATTCACTCACTGAGAAGACAGTAGACAGCTAGTAAGAACACTAGCTATACCACAGACATGCTGGGCCTAACGCCACTTATCCCCCGAGCCTTGGTTTCTCCGCTTAAAAACCAAGATATCACCCACTCAGATTGTCACAAGTACCTGTCAAATCATCTGGGTAGTCCTGACTCACAGAACTCCAACAGTAGTTAGCATTATCGCTGAATTAAGAATAGTAAAAAATGGGAAGTGAAAATAAGACAAGGCTCACAGATATTTCAGAGGAACAGAACTTCCAAGGAGAACTGTCCTGACAGCAGCTGAAATATGGAACAAGAACAGAGATGAAAGGTCAAGGCTGGAGAAACAATAACCCACTTGAAGTAATCACTCCAATCAAAAAAAGCAGATCCTCGGTACTACCGAATACGGCACTGAAAAACAAACAAAAATTTTAAAATTGGAAAATATTTAAAATGGTACAAGTGGACTTAAAAAGTCCAAGCCCAAGTGACAGAACAGCAACAAAGGCATGCAAAAGATGCACCACTGTCCCTACACCAACCACATAATTTGATATTATTAAAATCCAATCAAATTCTTCAAGGTAGGCCTTAATCACAACTTATAGTAAATAAATTAAGCCAAATTTATTTCAAATACTTTGACAAGGAACTCAGGAAATAAAGCTGCCAAATGCTTTCTATGACATTATGCTACCACTGAAAACAAGTAACAAGCAAATAAAATGTAATACAAAGAAGCAAACTTCAAATCCAAACCCATCATCATCCCAAACACCTTACATTTCCATGATGCTGGCTGTATGTCAAGTACTGTTCTCAGCACATACACTTCTCTCAATCCTCTGAACTCTACAAGGTCGACTGTCCCCATGAGGAGGAAACTGAGTACAGCAGGAGTTACTCCCCCGCGGTCACATGTAGTATGGGAGAGCGCCCGGGTTTGAACCCAGGCAGTTGGCCTCCAGGACCTCTGATGGAATCACTATCTTACACAAAACACGGATGTTTCTTATTCAAGGAATATGTACTCTGAGGGTACTTTTATTTGCTTTTCCTTCTTAATTATAGGCATGGAACCACATTTTCTTATTTCTGCAGGTCTGCAGGCAGTAGTACTTGGAGAGGCCCTTCACCACAGTCAACCTTAAGATAGTATATACAGCAGTTGACAAGATTGTATCTTACTAAACAGTTCTGGAGATTTAAGCACAATGATGTTTGAATCCCATGAATTTCATTTATCCCTGCAATCACTTGACCCTGTTAGTAGAGACACACAACTAAAGAAATATAAACCTGATTAGAAACACTAGTTTTTGCAAGGATATCTAGAGAAAAGACAAGACAGCTGGAAAGACTTGGTGCAGCCACAGCCATCTAGAAAGAACATGATGGATAGGATGGACTGTTGTGCATCATTTGATCATTTTGAGGCCTTGGACAAGTGAATTAATTTCTCTGCACTTCTATTTCATAGTCCACAAAAAAAGCCCAATACTACCCATCTCGAGATTAGTCTGAGGTATAAATGGCACAGAAAGCATCTCTCTCACCTTTCCTAGAGCACAGCCCCAGCAGAGTCCCTTTCCTCTGGCTCTTCTAAACAGGGCAATTCATTGTATTCTTACTAGCCCAATCCCAGAGGTGGTGAACAGGAAACTTCTCCAACAACAGCTCTCACACAGCTTTTTTTATTCTATTTTTTAATTTTTTTAAATTCAAGTTTTTGTTGGTGATAGAGCAGGAGATACCACCATGGTGGTCTCCAAGCTGGACCATACTCTTATTCTTTATTACATAGCCCTGAGGGCATACCTCTTCTGTTTTATGGGAATGCATAAATTCTCCATGTTAGCTGCTTTTTTTTCGCATTTCATACTGTAAATGTTATTTGTGAAAAGAGTCAAATTCACTTGTATTAAAAAAATACAAAGTCCCAGACATGTCAATATTTAGCCATCTCTCTCCCCTGACTTACCACCATCCTCATTCCACTCAATTCTTTTTATATAAATACAGAAACTGAACAAACCCAACAAATTATTTCTATGAACTTCATCAAAATGTGTCTAGTCAGAAATAATGCTGTAGTAAATTGTGGGAGGATTCCTTTGTCAGCTACTCATTTGACAAGATTGTGCTTAAATTTCATTGCAACATACAAACATGTATTTATTCAACAGGTTGCTGTTCAAAAAGTCCATTAGTTCACATCTTTTTTCATTAGTAGCCCCTACGTTTATATGAAGGGTCTACCCTTCCTGCACATTAGCTTGAAGGCTCCCAGCACACAGGAAGCAGTTATTTCTTGTTCTCCTGGTAAGCAAGCATCATGGTAATCATGATAAACCTTAATTAGATGTTGAGAACACAAGCAACAGAAAGATTCCTGGGCACACGTAAGAAGTTTATTAAAATGCTGAACACTTCCTTGAAGCACCCATTGCAAAAATACAACCTCCACCAAGGGCCACTTCAATTACAATGTGTCTCCCTCCATCACTTGAATAACCAAACGTCCCTCCATTAACTAATGGTGAGCTAAGCAACAATTTTTAAGCCAGGAACGAGTCCCTTAATTAAGTTCCTTCATAGTAAGAAAAACTTTTCCCATGTAAACATTGTTTTCACCCCAGTACAGTTTAGTGCTTTCCCCTATGGGTTTGATTCTAACTACTCAAATAGCAAAAACAGTAGTTATTTATGGATTTAATGGTTGTGATTACATGCATCAGACAATGCATGATAAAAAGAACTGGAAAATATTATACTCAAAACAAGCAAGAAAACCTCAGTTTAAGAGGGAGAAGTATACACAACGCATCCCCCACCTAACCACTCTCAGCCACATTTTCTATCTGCCGCCCCTCCTCCACAGGTAGATAAATGCTCACTATTGCTAGAACCCTCACTGATAATTTCCGAAGCTTGCTTGCCATGAACTCCCATGACACAACCCAACATATACACCGTCTTCATGGAGACAGAGCTGCTCCATTTCCCTAGACTATCAACTTAATAAAACGGTGAGAACATACAGTCCCAGGAAGTCAGGATTACTAAAATACACCAATGTAGCACTGGCCTGATTCAACAAAAATGAAAATGAACCACACACACTGGGATAGCCAAAAAGTCACTCGCTACATCTTCAATGTGTAGCGAGGATATTTACTACAATTTGTCTTAGGTGAGTGGCTGAAAACACCACCAGGTGTCTTCTATTTCCCATGGGATAAAAGAGTCTTTAGGAAAAAAGAGGGAAGGAAGATCACGATTTCAGTACATGGGGGGAGGGGCGGACAGACCATGTAGACTAAAAATAGCCCACAATTCACCCGCCGTCGTTTATTCACACGCTTGTTTAGATCCACAGAAAGTTCTTGTCTGGAAAACAGGAAAACCAATAGTAAACTTCCCTAAGTCCTCGGTAAATCACGGAGGCACCAAAGCTGTTCACCTTGGTGCCTGCCCAGCCCATGGTGGGAAGGAAACTCCAGACACTGAGCAAACCTAGTTTTCAACTAGGTTCCAACCCTGGTCACTGACGATCACCAAATTGCTTTAGGGACGGTCACTAGACAGCCGAACAGGAGGCCTTCTTAAGGAGCCACTACGACCCACATTTTACAAGAAACACACCATGTTCACAGCCTACAATCTCATCTCGGTGGCCACTGCAAAGTGATGCCTGTTTTCAGCAAATTAGGAACTTGCCAAAATACGGGACCTGCTGGCACATGCACCGCTTCCCTCGAGCTGCCGCTGAAGATTAATATTTCACTGAAATAAAAGTCAGTTTCTGCTCAAGAAACGGACTTCGGTTGCAAAGAGGAAGTTACCCAGAAACCACCCTCACAACGTGGCCTGCACACTGTCACCAAAGAACGCGCCTCTGCGCCACCCCAAACTTACCAGGAAGCCGGCAATAACTTTGCCAATGCTACACTTCTGAACCCAACTTCAAAGTGACTCCGAAGGCCCCCTTCGGACGAGAAAAAAGCACCAAGTTCCGAATCAGCACGTCCTCCAGGGCGGCCGCGCGCCCCTCCCC
>NW_006295391.1:3099288-3099672 GCF_000327345.1 Myotis davidii | reverse complement strand
CGCGCCCCAGGGGGGCAGCAGACTCCCATCGCCGCCGGAGCGCCGACCCAACACCGTGCCCCCGACAGAGCCCGCTCCTCCGCTAAAAATAGGCTCCCAAGGAGTCGGCCTCATGATGGCTCCTTGATCCAATTTGCTGCACATTCTTTCCTGAAAGCCTCCCCCCACACATACACACTCAAAGGGGGTGTCCGTGCACCGAGGCTGGACCAGGGGGAGCAGGCCGAGGTGCACATTTTCGGGGACAACAACATAATCAGGGTAAGGATCCCCCGAGACCAGGAAAGGGTCGGGGTTGGGCAGGCACGTGAGCATTCTCAAAGCAGCCCTGCGAGGAAAAAGGGGGGGAGGGGACACCCGAAAAGCCGCCCCCTCCCCCACCCT
>NW_006295391.1:3087667-3098593 GCF_000327345.1 Myotis davidii | reverse complement strand
GCCTCACGCACGCGGTGGGCATGTGCTGGGAGCGCGGCGCGGGCGGCGCGGGGACATGTGTGCGTGGAAAGGTGCGCGCACACCTTTGTGTGCATAAATACATCTGCTTCTCGGGAGCGTACCTGGGAAGGTGCTCTGTCTGTCATAGGCGGTTTCCAGAATGGGATGCAGAGCAAGGGATCTGTAGCGAAAACACGCACACAAGAGAAGGGTTCTGATACTAAACACAAAGCTGTAATTGAAGTGTTTATGCCCAAATGTACTGTGAATCAAACATATGGTGGTATTTATCGTCTGGTGGGTCTGTTGGAAAGGTTTGGTCGATCAGTTCTCATTTCACAAAAGTAAAATAATGTAACTAAGTGATGACTAAATATAGACTTCTAAGGCAAAGTAGTTTACCCGCTCTGTGTACTTTTTGCACGCGTATAGCACATCAAGGCTGTTCATAAAGTGTAATTTGGATGATGTGACAATATGGTTGAGGAAGGGGGTGTGGCCGGTTGTTTTTAAAAATTAGGCACCTCGTAGTTTTTAAGACAAACGTGTTAACCTAAAATCTTCGGAAGGCAGGGGTCGGGGGTCTTTGAAGACCTTTGTACAGGCCTAAGACATAAAAAAGCAGCTACCTTTTTAGGATGTGGCCTGAAAGAAGCCTGTTATTTTCAGTTATTACTGCCTTCAAAGTAAAATAACATTTTTGAGGCTTTTTATGTGAGGGTTTGTGTTTTGATTTGTTTGGGGGTTTTTTGCATACTTTCATTACAATATTTGAAATAGGTGTAGTTGTTATTTTTAAGCAATCGCTCTTTCCTCTCAGTATCAGAGACCTAAATTTTCACACACACCCCAAAAATGTTTATTTGCAGTAACTTATGCATCTGGACTCCGGGTGGCCTAATAAGCTCAGTGATTAGACAGGTGCTTTTATAGCCAAGGTCAAAGGCTCTTTCCCCTGATTAGCCCTTGAGGGGGGAGCCGCCAGAGGCTCTCTGGACCAGCTTAGGGAAAGGGGGGGAGGGGCAGGAAAACCTAGAGGAAAAGGAGTGGGGTTGGAAACTCCCTCCCAACCACCTTTAAGAGCGAGAGTTCAAAGCACGGCAGTGGATGTCCTTGGAGCTATTTTCATATATGAGAGAGGGCATGTTAGATTAAACAATGTCACCCGATGGGAATTTAGATAACTCCAGGTTTCCAAAACACTGGGTTCGGTGTACAGGAAAACAGCACAAGGAAAGCAAGTTTTGCCTTTCGGTAAGATTCTAAAGCCGAGGCTTATTTACTGCAGAACTAGCACCTCTGGGAAGACTGTATTTCAAAAGTGATGAGAATACTGTAGCTTTCTATGATTTTTTTTTTTAATCCTTACCTGAGGACATTATTTAAATTGATTTTAGAGAGAAAGGAAGGAAGAAAGAGAAACATCAATGTGAGAGAGAAACATCAATCTGTTGCCTCCTGTATGCACCCCAACCGGGGGATCAAACCCACAACCTGGGTATGTGCCCTGACCAGGAATTGAACATGAGATCCTAGGGGCATGGGACGATGCTCCAACCAGACTGAGCCACACTGGCCAGGGAGCTTTCTATGTTTTTAAATTTTTTAAAGAGTTGATAAATGACATACATAGGTTACTAAACATAATCCTCATCTCAATAGGTAAACTATCTCAGTACAATAGGGCTCATTATCTGATCCACCCAATGAAACAAATCTATTAGCCTAGATTGTTTTTGAAGTTTCACAATGCACGGGTCTTCTCCAGGCTGCAGGTACTATCAAACCAGAGCACTTCCAGTGAAAGAGAACTTCCCAACTACATGATTCTTAATAGGGTCATCTTCAAACCAGGACCTCCCACTGTTCTCCCTCAAAATGACCCCTTTCTCTCCCTCCACAAGGGGGAACCCACCCTTCAGGTTCATAGGGTCTAAGGCAGTGATGGCGAACCTTTTGAGCTCCGCGTGTCAGCATTTTGAAAAACCCTAACTTAACTCTGGTGCCGTGTCACATATAGAAATTTTTTGATATTTGCAACCACAGTAAAACAAAGACATATTTTTGATATTTATTTTATGTATTTAAATGCCATTTAACAAAGAAAAATCAACCAAAAAAATGAGTTCGCGTGGCATCTCTGACACGCGTGTCATAGGTTCGCCATCACTGGTCTAAGGCTTCTAGCCTGAAGTTCTTCTACCCTATACCAAGCTGCTGTCTTTCAGAATGATAATAATAATCTATGTTTTACACATACCTGTAGTTTACAAGATATTTCTGTGCATAAATTACTTTATTTGAATATGATGAAAATCACCAAAGGTGGGGCGGGGCCTGTGCCATCAACTAGTTCCAGTAAAGGGCACCTCACCCGCCATGCTCACTGAAAAGAAACTTTAAGTATCTTTGGACCAAAAAAGCACTAAATGTGGAAAAGCCTTGATTCCCCTTGTGAAGGAGTTTTAAATGAAACCATATTTTGATCACTTTGATTGCTGAATTCTGGTACCCATTCTGAAATGCTGGAGTGGCTGCAACATGAAATCCTCGCATAAATAGACCACGATATAAAGGCAGTACATATAGTTACCCTACCCTTCAGTCAGTCTGATATATCCATTATACAAGATGAGAGGCCTCACCAAAATTCAAGCAATGATTAGGCACAAGAGCAAGGTAGGGGACAAAGAAGCAACTATTGTTACTAACTTTCAGTGCTTTGTCCTAACCTAAAAGCTGCTCTTATGCTATGAGTGTGTGGTATGTTTCTAGAAAGGAGAAATGACTCTGTTACTAAGAAATTCTCAAGCAGAGAGGCACATTAAGAAGAAAACTTTCTAGCTAATTATTCAACAAAAAGAAACCTCATACCACTAACTGTTACCAGAAGTTACATATATATTGTAAAGTGACTGAACAAATCTTGACTTGTTTTATTTCAGTAATATTACACCCAGGGGTGTGGTATGGCAAGATAGCCTACACCTTTGCAACTTTCATCACTCAGGAAACAGAACATTTTAAAGCTTAGGTGATTTAATCCCAGGCCTACAGGATCTCATTCCTATATATATTTTTAAAGCCACCATGATGGTTTAAGTTGTTTGCATTGGCTGATCTATGTAATTAAGATGTTCAAAACAAACTTAATAACATGAAAAAGATATTTGATACCAAAAATGTTATCCTGGCACTATAAATCTCTTTATATTCTTACTCACCCAGGAACTCAGTGGCTTTACATCTACAGCATTTGCCCTCAAGCGTCTTGCTTATACCCTGTGATATGTGTCTGTTTCATTCTAACTCAGCTTGTGCAATCTTTTGTCTGTGGTTCTTTCGGCTATCAGCTTTTGCCATCTGCACTGATGCACATCTTGGCCACACATCTCCAGAAAGAAGCACACAAGCTCCTTTTCTCCATCTGTGCTTAGCATGCTACTTGTGACCTTTCCTCATCAGTTGGAACCTTGTCACAATTTTCCATGACTCTGTGGCCCAGTTTCATGACAACCATGAACTTTACTTGGGAGTCTTCATTTAAATTACAAAAAGAAGCATAGAACCATATTGCAAGTATTTATGCCTCTCGGGTAATGGGAATAGCAGGTTGTATCCTGCCTATGTGATACTGTCGGAGCAGAAAACCAACCACACACAGATTGCTAAGTGCTGTCTGTACAGATCCTTTACTTATACTGACCAGCCATGTGCTTCCTCAGGGCATCACTGAAGGCCTTCCATTATATTGGTGGTTTTGCCCTTCAGTCATTCAACAAACATTTACTGAATGCTTAGGGTACCCTGTTCAAGAAGCTGTTTACAGTGAACTAAGCAGAGCTTTCCTTCTCATGGACTTTACATTTCAGTCCCTTCTCAGATGGGGGTGGAAGGGCAGTCAGACTTTCAAAAAATATATCTCTGTATTAGTCTATAGTTTGACTTCTATTAACAAAAATGATATGAAAATGGCTTAAACAGGCAAAAGTTTATTCTTGTAGGAGACCATTCAGATGTAAGCATTCCAGAGTTGATGAGGTATTAAGGGCGCAGATTTCCCTACTGTCTCAACACACATCTTCCATCTGGTAGATGGCTTTTCTAGCTCCTGCCATTGCATTCAGATTCCAGTCACCAGGCTAGAAAGGATGAGAAATTGAGAGCGTACGCCTTCTCTTTCAGGACTTGTCTTGGCACTCACACTTCTCACTTCCACTCACACTCCATTGACCAAAACTTGAGCACCTGACTATATATTCAGCTGCTAGCAAGTCAGGTAAACCACAGGTACCAAGCTTGTGTAAAATAAGGTGGGGAGGGAGTTGAAAGTGTACCTTATTTTAGAGAAGACTGCTCAGTTAATATGAGCAGAAAGTTAAATGACATGAGTGAGTGAGTGTGTTGATATCAAAAAAGAAGCAGTCCGGCCTGGCCAATGTGGCTCGATGATTGAGTGTCAACCTATTGAGGTCAGGGTTTGATTCCTGGTCAGAGCACATGCCTGGGTTGCTGGCTCAGTCCCAAGTAGGGGACGTGCAAGAGGCAGGCAATGATTCTCTCTCATCATTGGTGTTTCTAACTCCTCTCCCTCTCCCTTCCTCTCTGAAATCAATTAAAAAAATATATTAAAAAATAAAAGAGCAGTCCAGGTAGAGGGAATATCAAGCACAAAGGAAGAGAAGTAAAAGCCAGTGTGCCATATTCTAGGAATAAAAGTAGTGCCAGTTGACTGACATACAGTAAGCAAAGGAATGGAAGGAGAGGGAGCCAGGGGCCAAGATGTGAAAGGCCTTTTTCTGCAAGTAAGGTGGAAAGCCAGTGGAAGGTTTTGAAAGCAGAAAAGTGGCATGATCCAACTTCTGTTTGAAAAGGGCTCCCCTACCTTGCAGAGGACCCAATGTGATGGTACAGCAGTGCAAGGGGGACGACTGGTCTGGGGGACAGTGCAGGAATCCCAAGGAGAGTGATGGTGGAAGGAGCTGGCTAGAAGAAGCTGCACTCTGTACATTCTCAACCATGATTCCAAGATCTTAGACCAAACAAGAGAAAGAATGGTGTTGCCACTTATTGAGATAACAAAGGCTAGGGATGGAGAAAATTACCTCCAATTATCTGCTGGCCCAAATGTTTTCTTACCAATGCTCCTCTGCTCTTGTTGTGGTCAGAAACCTAAAACATATTTTGTCATAGGTGAACGTAAGCTACCATGCTGTCTCTGCATGCACACTGGTGGAAACCATAGGCAGGATTAATTGCCATCCTTTACTGTGCATGTTGCCGGGCACTTTTATTTTTTGTGGTCTGGTTTTCTCAACAACCTGAAGAGGTAAATAATATTGTTATCTCCGTTTGATGTATCAGGAAACTAAAGCAATGAGACCAAATAGCTTTTCTAAAGGTCATGCTGCAAATGGCAAAATGAAGATTTGAACTCGAGGTTGTCTGAGCGCAATGTCTGTTTTTTCCACTAAGTGAAAGTAAGCAGGTCAAGGCCAGAAAGTGAAAGTGTTTGCTGGAAAGTCCTCCACTGAATGGGGAGAGCAGAGAAATGCAAAAGTGGTCAGAAGGAAAAACTGCTAGAGGGGAGGAACCCCATCTTGATTACATTTACATGACCCCATTTCCTAGATCAGAATCTTAAAAATGTTTCTTAAATACAGACACGGTTACAATCAATCATGCTGTACTCTTTGATACTATTAGTGTATCTACTGATTACACAAGCAAGACCTTTGTCCCACTCTCCCTGTCTCTTATCACCACCTCCCCACCCCCAACCCCTGCCATCATAGGGCAATTTGGGCATGGAGAGTTCTTAAAGACAGGTTTTGAGGGCAAAGATGACAATATACAGTAATTCAGTTTAACATTACAAATTTGATAATCTAGTTTTCTTTCAAGCTTTGAATTGTAACTTTCAAATATAACTCTTTAAAAAAAAGATTTTTAATTGATTTTTAGAGACAGAGGGAGAGAGAAACATTGATTGGTATCAATAGGCTGCTTCCTGCACGCCTTTTACCTGGGATCTAACCCACACACATCAATACATGGATGTTGCCCAACCAATTGAGCCACACCAGCCAGGGCTCTAACTCTCCCTTTTAAGGGAATGTTTACAATTTGATTAATTAAATTCCCTTGAATTATTAAACTGCATTTATACATTTAATATATTCAGTCTTTTTTTAACAATAAATAATACTTCAGTTGCTCAACAAACAAAAGAATCACAAGTAGGTAAGCAGTGTTCATAAATATAATAAACTAATTATAAAATATAATGAATCTTAACTTCTCTTGAACATTACAAAAAAGGTTTACATATTTAATAAAATTCTCATATCCTTTCAACTGAAATCACATATCTAAATCAATTATACCTCTCATTTAGATATTTTAAATTGGCATTACAAGGATAACCCGTTAGACATTCTAAAATGTAAAATTATCTTCAGGAAACTAAACATTGCAAATGTTTAAAATACCAAATGCAAGGTATGCATGTTATTTCTAAACAAAATTAAAATATTATTCTGAGCTTACTAGAGCTCTTCATGTAACTTTATGCTTTCCTGAGGCTAAAAGAAATGCATGCTAAATAAATAATTCTACTGACTCAGATGAGTTGGGATACCTTTCCAGTGGGTTGAATGGGTTGTTGTCCTGAGAGGCTCTGGCTGGAGATGCAGACATCAGGGTCGTATTTCTCGCAGCTGATCAGGCATGCTGACCCATCCTTAAGGCCAGCCAATGGGAACCCCAAGTTCTTTTTTTAATGTATTTTTGTTGATTTTGGAGAGGAAGGCAGAGGGAGAGAGAAATAGAAACATCCATGATGAAAGAGCATCATTGATTGGCTGCCTCCAGCACGCTCCACACTGGGGATGGAGCCCGCAACCCAGGTATGTGCCCTGACCAGGAATTGAACCGTGACCTCCCGGTACACAGGTCGACACTCAACCACTGAGCCATGCCAGTTGGGCTAGGGAACGCCAAGCTCTTGCCTTCAAATGGATAGTGTTCACCGTTCATGTTCACGGATTCTGGCTGCACCTACTTCTTCAAATGATTTGAATTTGCACTCCCTCCTGGTAGATTACTGACACATAGCTGCATTTGAACCAATTTATATTCTACTTCATTTTACTATGAATTATTTTCATTTTTTCTTCTGATGGGGCTATAATTTTTATAAAAATTAACTGAGCACGCCCTCACATCTGTGACTGGCTCTGCCATTTTGATTGGGGGCACGCGACACACACACACACACACACACACAGAGACCTTACTACAATCAAGCACCACTTGACAGGGATATGTTCTGAGAGATAAGTCATTAGGCAATTTCATCGTTGTATGAACATCATATGCACTTACACAAACCTACATGGTATAACCTATTTCACACCTGGGCTGTATGATAGCCTAATGCTTCTAGGCTACAAACCTATACAGCATGTTACTGTACTGAATACTGTAGGGAATTGTAGCACAATAGTAAGTATTTTTGACCGGTAACATAGTCATGTATGATCATTATTATCAAGTATTTTATACTGTACATATTGTATGGTTATATGACTGGCAGCACCGTAGGTTTGCTTACACCAGCATCACTACAGACTCATGAGTAATGCGCTCCAACCTTTATGATGGCTATGAAATCACTAGGCAATAGAAATTTTCAGCTCCATTATAATCTTACTAGAGGCCTAGTGCATGAAATTCACAGGGGGCAGGGAGTTCCTCAGCCTGGATTGCGGAGAGGGTGCAGGCCAGGCCAAGGGCCCCCACCAGTGCACAATTGAGGCCAGGGAGGGACACAGGAGGTTGGCCAGCCAGGGAGGGAACGCAGGAGGGCTCCAGGAGAGCTCCAGGTTGTGTCTGGCCCATCTTGCTCAGTCTTTATTGGCCAGACCCCAGCAGCAAGCTAACCTACCAGTAGGAGCATCTGCCCCCTGGTGGTCAGTGCATGCCCTGGCGAGCAGTTGAGCAGCCTTAGCATTCATTAGCATATTATACTTTGATTGGTTGAATGGCCAATCTGACGACTGGACACTTAGCATATTAGGCTTTTATTATATAGGATGGGACCACTGTCTTATACAAGAGTATAAGTGATGCATGACTATATAGCCACTAGAAAGTGAGCCCGCTTCACTTTATCAGAAAACTGTCCCAAAAGCCTTTATGTCTTTTGATAGGTAGCATCCTTTTTCCTTCCTTCCTTCTGTTCCTTCGTTCTTTTTTTTCGTTCTTTTTTTAGAATTACTATCATGTCCTTATTCAAGATTTCTCAAACCATGTTCCATTTATCATTGGCACATAACCTGTGCTTTGGGGATAAAAAGGTTCCAACATTCAAGAAGTTTGGGAAATCTCACCTTCCTTCTGGAGATTTTCAGTGTTTATTAGCATATTAAAAGACTGAGATACCTTGCAGTATCAGAGTCTCATACACCCATGGAATCCCCCTTTAAAAGGCTTAACTTTGAAAATTTTGCAAGTATTCTGTGGAACACTGTTTGGTATATTGTGTTTGATACACAACCAATGGGCTTTCTAAAATTACCCTTCCCCCAAACTTATCTCACCCCAGCCACTGGCAGAACTGAACAATCACAGCCCTTCCCCGCAGGGAAAATGCTCACCCAAGGACAAAGGGCGTTTGTGGCCTCAGGCAAGCCCCCTCCAAAAAGAGAGGGAAGTCACTGAGTACCTTGTGCTCCTTCACTTCCTTCCCACAATCTTGTAAGTCACTCCTCTGAGATAAAGGCAGAGTAGCCTCCCCTTATCAGCCTTCTAATACTTCTTCATTAGCAAAAAGCTGGGAGGATTGTGCATGTCAGTACCCAAGTTATTATTGGAATCAAATAAAACCAACTTGATTTCATGCATACTTAGTAATAGGTGTACCAGCCACAGGGCTAGTTTAAAGACCAGAGGATCTGTGTTCTCGATGTAATTCTACCTTCATTGCTGTGTGATCTTAGACAAAGTATCAACCAACTAGGAAACTCGGAGTCGTCGTTGATAAAATAGGGATTACGTTAGCTGTTTCAGCGTGGATTCAAAATATTAATCTGTTGTGCATTGCCACTGACTGGTCAGCCATGCCCCATCATTCTGCCTACTGGCTGGCTCACACCTCGTCTCCCTCACTCGGTCATCATTTATGGGCACCTACCTTGTGCCAGCTATTTTACAGGGCTGTTGGATGCAGCAAATTAAATGATGTTTCTAAAAGCAGATTACAACTTGCATACAAAAGCAAAGTACTTTTAGTCATGATTATTCTCTACGGTAAAAGCATAGAGAATATGGGAGTAGGAGGCCTCT
Source organism: Myotis davidii (assembly GCF_000327345.1). Lineage (NCBI taxonomy): Eukaryota > Metazoa > Chordata > Mammalia > Chiroptera > Vespertilionidae > Myotis > Myotis davidii. Next base: position 3,089,245 of record NW_006295391.1, on the reverse strand, counting down.
TAAACACATAACACACACACACACACACACACACACTTGACCTGTTTCACAGTCTTGCCTGTCCTCTGGGGATGGCCTGAGTTTGCGAGCTGAGTGTCACATTACCTTGAGCAATAGCCTGAGGAAGTGGAGACCTGGGCCAAGACCAGCCCTCCGCACAACGTAACCTCAGAACATCAAATCGTGGTAAAAGCTAGCACTTTATTGAGTATTTACGTTGTGTTAGGCCTCGTTCAAAACAGTTTTATGCAGATTAACTCATTTAATCTTCACCACAGCCGGATGAGGGAGGAACTATTATTGTCCCTTGTCCACGGATGAGGAAACCAAATCTCAGGCTGATTACGTGACTTGCTGGAGGTTCCTTAACTAGTAAATGTCAAACTGGGTTTCTGGGTTTGCATGGGGTGGATGAGTTCATGCCCTTAGCCACCACTCCATACAGCAAACAGATCTGTGTGTGTGTGTTTTGGGAGGGGTGGGGGAGTGCCGCTGAAAAGCTTGCAGCCCAGAGCATTATGGGTCACATGCTGAGCCCAAAGTCCTGGGAAGCCTCTCTTAGGAGCACAGATGTCATAACCCAAGGGAGTCCCAAGGAGCAGACCTGTTCACTGCTCTTGCAGAGGATACCCAAGGCCTGGGTCTCCAGAAGCTCCTGGCTGCAGGAGCCCTTGCCCCAGGGCATGGAGAACTGGGATACCCACAGCCTGAGCAGGGGCAGCTTCATTTCAAAGAGCAAAGTGGAAGCCAGAGGAGGGGAAGGGGCAGGGACAGAGAAGAGGGGAAGAAGGAGAGAAAGAAGCAGAACAGCAGGCCTCCCTCCAGCTGGGAAAAGGCAACCAGTTCAAAGAGTTTGCCTTGGGTGGGAGGATTAGCTCTAATTGTTGAGTAAATAAACCTGGAGCTGAGGGCTGGGCCCAGACTCCTTTCTACTCAGGAGTCAATGAGGAATCTAAGGAGTGAGAGCAGAGAAGGGGAGAACTGGGGGAGCAAACTTTTCTTGTGAGGGTTAGATAGTAACCATCAGGCTTTGTAGGCCATGGTAGCTTCCTCCTTGTTCTTGCTTCCTCCAGTCCTTTAAAAATGTATTGTAAGCCCCAGGCTGTGGCTGGATATGGTCTGTGGTTACAGTTTGCCAACTTCTGCTCTAGAGAAATAATCTTTAAACCATACCATTTACCTGAGTCTGACCCTGCCCTCCTCTCCATTTGGCATTTAACTCAAATTAGGGCCCTGCAAAGAGTTGGAGGGGCACTATGACAGGGAAAGGGGCATAAAGTTCCGACTCCGGTGACACTTCGTGAATCTGGATCCACAGAGCTGCCTCAGGACTAACCCTGTCTGGCAACCGAAGGTCTGCTCTGGGGATCTTTATGCCATGCACAGCTGCACACATGAGCAACTCTGCAAGAATTATGTTTCATGCCACATTCCATTTGGGAACTGATGCCTAAAACAATATTGCAGAGCAATGAAACTCAGTATGTATACTACACTCTACGGAAAATGGAGTAGCAGCCTTTCCCTCTCAGTACCCCAAAATGGAATGTCTCAGTGTCTTTGGGAATAGCATAGCCC
>NW_006295391.1:3086471-3086916 GCF_000327345.1 Myotis davidii | reverse complement strand
AGAAAACGACTTGTGGGGGTTAATAAGAAATAGGGGATGGAACAAATGTGTGGAATCTTTGTTCTATTCCAAGGGTTGACAGTCCTTAGAAGGCATATAAACCACTATTTATGACTCACTCCCTTCCACCCACACTTCAAGCTCTTAATGCCACTTAGGTTTCTACTTCCACTGCTTCCTACTGGTCTCCAATCAACTGCCTTCTGTTTGTGGAGACCCGAGAAAGACTGGCTAAACCAGGGGTGGGTAAACTTTTTGACTGGAGGGCCACAATGGGTTCTTAAACTGGACCGGAGGGCCGGAACAAAAGCATGGGTGGAGTGTTTGTGTGAACTAATATAAATTCAAAGTAAACATCATTACATTAAAGGGTACGGTCTTTTTTTTCAATAGTTCTATTCATTTCAAATGGGCTGGATCCGGCCCACAGGCAGTAGTTTGCCCA
>NW_006295391.1:3085561-3086323 GCF_000327345.1 Myotis davidii | reverse complement strand
CAGCAGGAAGAAATTGTACCTGTTAGTAAACTTGACTCTCAGTAGAATTGTCTGCTTTAAAGAACCCAGCTATGCAATAAGGAAGCTCAGCTGTAAAACCAAGCATTTTCATATAATTTGTTATTAGAGGGACAGCTCATTGTCCTCTAATAACAAAACAGCCCCTACACAAAACAGTCTTCCCACCTTTAACTTGAGCTGCTAATCACTAAAGCTCTCCTTAGTTTTAAGGAGGACGAGGGGAGTGAATTTATAAAACACTTTTCCTGCCTGGCCAGCATGGCTCAGTAGTTGAGCATTGGCCTATGAACTAGGAGGTCACAGAGGAAATATTTGACTTCCTACCATTCCTATCAGCAGATGGACAGAAAATGAGTTTGTTTTTCCCTCCAACAACTTAAAAGCGCTGTGCTCACTTCTTGCTTCAGTGCAGGGCACATTGCCTTCATGGGCGTTCAGGTTTAGGGAGCAGATTTAATCTTCCTGCCTCCAGTAACTCTCCAGAAGATTCTCACCTTCTTCCCACTTCAGAAAATTCCCATTGTACCCAGCAGTTAGAGTCCACAAATGTCTAATTTACTTGTGAGGAGCAGGAGCATTTATGTAATGTTGCTTTTAAGATTTTCATCTTTCTCCCACATGATCTTAATCCGGAAAACTATAAATTGTTTAGGCTAAGAACTTCAACACGCACTGCTCCCAACATAAAAGCTGAGATGCAGCAAATAAGAATTTAGCCTTTTTTTCCCTCTTCTCCATTCA
>NW_006295391.1:3083632-3084399 GCF_000327345.1 Myotis davidii | reverse complement strand
TGGGCAGTGGTTGGCAAACTGCAGCTCGCAAGCCACATGCGGCTCTTTGGCCCCTTGAGTGTGGCTCTTCCACAAAATACCAACTTCTGCGCATGGGCCACGAAGTTTCAATCGCACTGTGGCATTTTGTGGAAGAGCCACACTCAAGGGGCCAAAGAGCCGCATGTGGCTCAAGAGCCGCAGTTTGCCGACCCCCTAAGGTTTAGGGGGAGTCCAGCATTTACTATATAACATTCCTAAATGCTTCCTTTTTGGGAAGAATCTTCCAGCAGACACTAAGCCTATTAAACACTGAAGTGAATTATGGAAGAAGGTTCTGACTCTCCCTCCCTGGAGGTCTGTAAAAGCAGGATGGATTCTCCTCTGTCTGGGATGATTATGTGGGATTCTGTGAGTAGGCCAGGGGATAGACCAGCTCATCATTAACAAATAATATTTATTAAACTCCTGGGAATTCATGATACTCTGCTACATTCCGTATGTATTCCAAGATACTCTGTTGAGCATTGGCCTATGAACTAGGAGGTCACAGAGGAAATATTTGAGCTAGTAGAGTATTATAGAAATCACAGTGTTATCATAGGTAGATCAAACTGGCATTTGGTAGACACTTTAAATGAACTGCCCCAGCTAAATTTCATGTAAAATAGGTATATAATAACATCTAAGCAAAAATGTACAAAAGGCCCACTATAACCAAAAATGTTAATTTATGATACGTCATTATTTTTCACAAGTACATGCTGGAGTAGTTGGAAAATGCCAAG
>NW_006295391.1:3083296-3083578 GCF_000327345.1 Myotis davidii | reverse complement strand
AATGGTATTTAGGGCTCTAGTCAGCTTTGTATTTGAATACCAGTTTTTGACCTGAGAGCTCCTCAAAACTTGTGCTTTCAGGACAATCTCAGGGCTCATGTCTGGAACAGCCATCCCAGCACACAACACACAACACACACACACACACACACACACACACACACACACACACACACGGAGTGAAGGAGGAAAAGAGTGGGGGGCAGATTAGGAATTCTTCTCTTACATGTGGAGGCTATTTTCTTTAACCATTGTCCTGTGATTCAGTATTCATAAAGTAAA
>NW_006295391.1:3082155-3082898 GCF_000327345.1 Myotis davidii | reverse complement strand
TGCATAAAAGTGTACAGTCTTTTTTTTTTTAGTTTTATTCATTTCAAACGGGCTGGATCCGGCCCGCGGGCCCATAGTTTGCCCACTGCTGGTAAGGAATGGCAGGCCAGGGTGTTTTTCACCCAAACCCACCTAGATTCTTCTAAGTGACTACTTGATTGTTATTGGGGTACCAATTCTCTCTGCTGGCCTTGTGTACCCCAACTTTGCCTGGTCTCAGCTACCTCAGAGCAAGCTTCTAGTTTGGTGCATGTTCTCCCCTCCAAACAATCAGGAAACAACAGAAATCGTGATAACTTGTTTTGGTTGTTCCCCATCTGAATATTTCCCTAGATCTGTCCAGCGGCACCAACTTCATCCCATTGAATTTCATCTCAAGCTCCAGTAAGGAGGCGGGCCACCTTCCTTCTGCCCAGGTCTTCTGACCACAGCACTCCTGTGGCCCTTCATCAGGCTAGGGCAAGGACACAGGGTGGATGGAAGCATTGACCTGTATCCCAACCACTAGACTGAAACTCACTGCTCAGCTGGATCTTGCCAACCCATTTTCCTGGAGGCACAGCTCTGGTTCATCCCTTCTAACGCAGATAGCTCAGTAGGCCTGCCCTTCTCACTTCAGTCCTTAATCTCCCCCCCAACTCTGTCCTTCCACTTCCTCCTAGCCAGTGGTCGGCAAACCGCGGCTCTTGAGGCACATGCGGCTCTTTGGCCCCTTGAGTGTGGCTCTTCCACAAAATACCAAC
>NW_006295391.1:3058610-3081810 GCF_000327345.1 Myotis davidii | reverse complement strand
AATAACAGATTAAAATAACACATTAAAATAATGCAGAATTTTCTCATTCAAGCTTCCAGATGCAGCATATGCTAGTTCTGTGGGGGTTTGTTGTATTTCTTTTCCTTGTTTTGTGACCAATCAAGATGAAAATACTGAAGGAATTTGCCAAATTTAAACTATTAAAACACCTTAAAAATGTTTCAGGGGCACAGCTGGTGTGGGTCAGTTTTTGAGCATCAACCTATGAACCAGGAGGTCACAGTTCAATTTTCAGTCAGGGCACATGCCCAGGTTGCAGGCTCAATCCCCAGTGTGGGACGTGCAGGAGGCAGCCGATCAATGATTCTCTCTCATCATTGATATTTCTATTTCTCTCTCCCTTTCCCTTCTTCTCTGAAATCAATAAATATATAATAGTCTACATATATTTTTTCAAAAGACACTCTAATAGACATAGCCCCTACTCTCAAAGAAGTTTTAAACTAATAAAATAAAAGCTTTGTATGAGGCACAAATATTATAATGAATATCAACATTATAATGAATCGCCATAACTCATTTCAGTGTCTAATAGACTTTAAGTTTTGAAAGCATGTAGGTTTCTTGTTTTCTTTCTGTCTCTTGTCATATTCCAGTTTTGATTTGGAACGAGGCAGAGCAAGATTTGTAGTGAGCAAAAATTTTTAGCTCATATTTTCCAGGAGTTGTGAATGATACAAAATGTGAGCAGATATCAGAAGAATTAAGTAGGGCAGAAGGCACGAAGTGTTTCAGTTTATCATGCAGAAAGCAAGAAGCTGCTGGGTTTGATCTCAAAGGACCTTTCACTTTCTAACACTCTGGATTCTAGGTCAAGGAGTAATTACGGTCCACGGGGGAGGGGGGAAAGAGAAGGAGGGAAGAGAGCAAAGAAGTGAATATTTTTTCCCATCAGAGCCATAGAAAAGTCTTGGCCAGGGGTGTATTTGAGGCCAGATTTTCAGCAGACAAATAAGGTATCTCCGAGAGCACCAGGATTATATGAACCCCTCTGGCTGAGAAGTGCATGTCTGTGTACAGGAGTAGGTCCATCCCGCTCCCTCTATCAAAGCACCAATGATGTGGACCTGTGTTCTGCAGCCTCAGATCTGTGCTGTCCAGAATGCAGAAGTGCCCAGTTCAAATTGCATTTATTCATTTAGTCATCTCCATAAGAATGTCTTTTTTTTAGGCTACCTCCTTTGTCCTTCTCACTCATAAGAGCAGGGCCATTGAGGGCCTCAGCCACACACCCAGGTCCTTTGTACCCCTCTGAGTGGACCAATTAGAAGTAGGTACACCTTTCTCCATTGGGACCCCACACAGTGCAGGCCCAAGGCGTAGCCAGAGGGAGCGGTTTAGATGCTAACACCCACTCATGCCACTTGTGCTGGCCCTTCTAGCAACACGGCAGCCCTATAGATAATGAGAGGATTTTGAAATATCCTATATAGGCATTTCTCTGTACAAAGAAAATAAATAATTAAATATGTTCTGTGATTTTTCTCTATATATAGAGAGATGTGAATCAGACTTCATCATGTTTACTTCTAAACATACTCTTTTTTTTTTATTTTTTTATTTTTTATTTTTTTTTGCCACTAAGAAAAAGCCTAGACACCTTTCCCCTCGACTTCCAGGAAAACTGACGTTGTGTATGCCAAAAGCTGCTGTAATGTAAACTTCATGAGGGTTTGTTGGATATTTCCCCCTTCCAGGAATATACAGGAAAGAGGGTGTGGTTGGCTCTGTGGCTCTTTCAATCCAGTGAAGTTCTTTGGCTGTCACTGCCTCTTGTTGCTGGTATCTTAACCAGAGTCGGTGGCCCTTGGAAGACATTATCTTAGACTGCTCACATCTAGTGGTCTCATTGGTTTTCTTATTTTTACCTAAAACATGTCCATTGAATTTACATAGGTAAATAACGTTAGTGTAGATTTAATTTTCCAAGAATTCAGTCAAGGATTAACTGCAATAGAGAAGAAAATGAGTGTTTATCTTGTTTCTTTCCAATTGAAATGTATGGAAGCATGACAAAATTGATTGGCATATAATTGGTCAAGTCTTCAGTTTTCTTTAGTCAATCATTTAAATCTATATATAATTCATTAAATGTTTAAAGCAAAACTCTGTTATGCAGGTATCCCCTTCTGAACAGTTTAGGCTTCTAAACACATTGCACAACTAAGTTATTTTCAGCAGTAAAGAGTTGGTCTGTTTTTCAAAAAGATAGAACTCCTCTTTGAATGCTCAGATAAACCATTTTTACACATTCTGTCATTAAGCAGGTGTATTTTAAGTGCTGATTGGCCGAAGTTCCTGACAGTTCAGGAGAAGGATTTTAAATATAGAAGGATTAATGATGGTCTTTCATTCAAGGAATGAATTCACCTAGAAGCTTAGCAGATATTCCAGTTTCAAAGATGGAACTAATTGTATTCCTTTGTAGTCAGTTGCTAAAAGCTACTGGTTTTAGGGGCCAAATTCATGCAGATGAATTCTTGGTTTTCTTGAACACCCAGGGGGAAAAAGCAGAAGACAGCAAAGCTTCCTTTTGCCTCACCGGGGAGGCCCCTGGGATCAGGCTCATCCAATAAATGTAGGAGAGGTGGGGCCAGAGTTTCTTTCCTCAGAGCTATGAGGCTTTGGGCTATTTATTTATTTATTTATTTTTAGAAAAACATTTTTATTGATTTCAGAAAGGAAGGGAGAGGGAGAGAGAGAGAGAAACATCAATTGATTGGCTGCCTCCTACACGCCCCTACTGGGAATCCAGCCCGAAAGCCGGGTTTGTGCCCTCACAGGGAATTGAACCATGACCTCATGGTTCATAGGTTGGTGCTCAACCGCTGAGCCACACCAGCGAGGCTGAGCAATTTATTTAACCAGTCGAAGCAGTTAGTCTCTTTGTTAACTGAGGCTACCTTGCAGAGCATTTGTAAATATTCAAAATATTATATGTAAATTGTTAATCACATTGTTTTTCACAGATGTTCAGCAAATGGTAGCTACTCATTTGAGCGCTTATCTCATTTTTTCTCCCTGCGTAGACCATGAATTCTCAACCTGTGGGTCTCAACCCCTGAAAATACATCCTGCATATCAGATATTTACATTATGATTCATAACAGTAGCAAAATTGCAGTTATGAAGTAGCAATGAAAATAATTTTATGGCCCTAACCGGTTTAGCTCAGTGGATAGAGCGTCAGCCTGCAGACTGAAAGGTCCCAGGTTCTATTCTGGTCAAGGGCACGTACCTTGGTTGCACGCACATCCCCAGTAGGAGGTGTGCAGGAGGCAGCTGATCAATGTTTCTCTCTCATCGATGTTTCGAACTCTCTATCCATCTCCCTTCCTCTCTGTGAAAAAAATCAATAAAATATATTTTAAAAAAAAGAAAAGAATTTTATGGTTGGGGGTCACCACAACATGAGGAACTGTATTAAAGGGTCGCGGCATTAGGGAGGTTGAGAACCACTGCTAAGGGTAAGAATTACCACCCCTGGTACAAGTTGTACCAGGTTGCTGGGGATCAATAAATATTTGTTGAGTTGAAAATCTCATTTTTGAAAGGCTTTCAAAATAATCTGTCCGTTAGAGCTTTAGGCCTTTGCATCTGACTTAGCTTTTTCTTCAACTTTCTAAAATCTCATTTACTGGGGTTTAGAAGCACATTTGACATCTTTGGATATCACACAATCTAAAGTGACTTGGGCACTTTCTCCTCGGTCTCTCTCTCTCTCTCTCTCTCACTCTCTCTCTCTCAATACAAAGTAGCAGTTCATCTGGTTATTTCCTTTATCCTATGAGAGATAGAAATTCTCAGAAAAACAAGTTACTAATTTATCAGATGCTTTGCTTTGAGACTCCCACAGATGCCCTGGGAGCTGAAGCCCCCTTTATCACTATTATACCTCGCTTGTGCCAATTTTGTGTTTTGTTAAGGGAATGTGAAGTTACAACATATATCCTGTTAAGGCAAGTCAATGTTGCCTTACCCTGGGCAAATGCCCTCTGGCTTGGAGAGCACAGGCAACTTCCTTTGTTTTATTCCCTTTCTAGAACTCATCCTCAGACTCAGATTCTAGGGTTCATATCCTTACACACTTGCTCTCATCTACTCCCTAATGAGAAAGTGAGCCTGTTCTTTCATGTATGTGTATTTTTAAAGAAATTGTTTTATTGATTACTTGATTTTATATTTTTATTGATTTCAAGGAGGAAGAGAGAGGGAGAGAGAGATAGAAACATAAATGATGAGAGAGAATCATTGATCGGCTGCCTCCTGCACACCCCACAATGGGGATTGAGCCCTCAACCCTGGCATGTGCCCTGACCGGGAATCGAACTGTGACCTCCTGGTCGACGCTCAACCACTGGGTCACACCAGCTGGGCATCATAATCTTTCCCTTAACTATTCCTCTCATACTGTTCCCTCAAAATGTTTTATTCCAGCCAAACCGGTTTGGCTCAGTGGATAGAGCGTCGACCTGCGGACTGAGAGGTCCCGGGTTCGATTCCGGTCAAGGGCATGTACCTTGGTTGCGGGCACATCCCCAGTGGGAGTGTGCAGGAGGCAGCTGATCGATGTTTCTCTCTCATCGATGTTTCTAGCTCTCTATCCCTCTCCCTTCCTCTCTGTAAAAAAATCAATAAAATATATTTATAAAAAAAAAATGTTTTATTCCAGATCAATTACTTCTCCTCCTGTCCCCCTGGCTTCATTACAAAGACCTCTTCATCTCTTGTAAATCTGTCCCAATTCAGCTTTGACTCCACCCTTCCCTTTTATTGCCTAACTCCCAATTTTCAATATAGGTCATTATGTCTTTTTCCCCCAAGTTTTACTTCATTATTTCATATACAGCAATTAAACTTCTATACAACATTATCGTCTTGCTGTAAAAGCCTTGTGCTCTCACTAAACATTTACAAGAAAAACTCTCAAGCCCCTATGTTTACATGAAACACATCTATTCTATACAATGCTCCTCAGAAGGAGGGTTGTATGCATCAACAGGACACAAAGACATGAGACAATAAGAGGCATTGAACAAGATGAAGTTGTTGTGGGCTGAAGGAGTAAGGCAAAGCACAGAGTGGGAAGAAAATTTGCTCTGAATCTTGAAAAGTAGCTGGATTTGGGAAGGCAGAAAAATAAAAGTAGAGAATTCTGTGAAGGTGGGCATTTTACTATTTGTCTTCCCTGCACTTACCTGCTAACGTACTCTGTATTTTACTTCTTGTTTGCTTCTCTCTAGGATGTATGTTCCACGATGCAGGGATTTTTGTTGTTAATGTCATCGTTTTAACTTTAAAATCCTCAGCAGACGCTGGCACAGAGTAGCTACTCAAAAATATTTGTTGGCGAAAGAGCATGTGATGAGTGAAGGGAGGAATGGCTGGCTGGTAAGATCAGCCTGACATAGCAGAGGTCCAGTGGGGCTGGAGTAGAAAATGCAATCATTTGTAAGAATGTTGGATTTGAGACAAGAGAGTTTGGAGTTCTTTAAGCAGTGGGGAAGAGAGGGAACATGATGGAGTTCCTCAACTAATTGTACCTCATATCTCCATATTTAATGTAACTACTCCAAAGAAATTGAAAAAGGAGACAGAAGTGCAGACGCAAACCTGGATCCTTCCATAGAAAAGGGTGATTTGCTGATGGGCTGGTGGGTGAGGCTGTGAGGTGGTCCTGGGCAGGCTCCTTCGTCTGCCGGCTGCTCCTCCAGGAGACGGAGGTCGGAGGCACAGGCTCATCAGGCGATACGCTGTGTGACACTGGAACATTCTCAGGGAAAAGGTTCCCTTTCTGGACCCAGGACCTTCTCTGTCATGTGTCCTTTGTCTCCATTCTCACCTCTTCTATCCTAATCCACAACTTCCATAACCTCACTTAGGGATTCCTAAAATTGTCTCTGAAGAGGTTTCTGTACTTCAAGTCTCTACCTTCCTCTTTTCTGTCTATTCCTACACCAAGCACACACATACACATACAGTCCTTCCTATCACATCAGTGATGCCACTGTCCCAAAAGGCTGCTTTAATGAGGCAGTTTTCCTTGATAAGGACCATGATGGAGTTCTAGTAAATGTCCATTTAACCCACTTCATCTTAAGGTCTAGCTTTCTCTCCCTTCGCTTCCCCTTCTCCCACTCTCTCCAACCCGGAATCAATCTTCTCTATACCTGTTTGATGCTTCCATTCTAGTTAAACAGGGCTACTCATATTAACTTGGTAATACACAAATGGATCCCATATTGTCTATAGTTATCTGGCCCCTTTTATACTCTTACTAGTGGCCCAGTGCACAAAATTTGTGCACATTAAAAGGGAATTAATAGAGGAACTATTTTAGTATTGCTATTTGCCCTTTCTCTATAATAGAAATGTCAGATATGCAAGAAAATTAGTAAAATGTATATGAAAATAATATATAAATTCATTAATAAATAAATAATAGCAACATAATATAACAACAACAAAGACATGATATAAAAACAACAAAAGCATGATATGAAAACAACATTGATGCAAACAATGACTGATAAATTGATTAAACTTATTCTAGTATCTCCCTGTAAACCACATTAAGAGTAAAAACACTTTCAGAGTGCTTGACTAATTTCCCTTGTGATGAAATATTTACAACTTTAACTTTAACGCCAGATGCTCTTTGAACTTGAGAGAAAGCAACATATAACTGACCATGTCCAAAAACAGGTTCAGGTAGGAATATTCCGACTCTGTCTAGAGTTTGTCCTTGTGATTTATTAACAGTCATTGCAAATTCTGGCCCAGACCCGGCGGCTGCACACCTATCAAGCCCCGCCTCCCCACAGCGTCACATCAGCACTGGGCAGGGACCACGAAGGCAGCGTCATGTCAGCACTGGGCGGGGACACACGCAGGTACAGGTGCCTGTGGCGGCCTCCTCTGTGCCACATGGAGGCCCTCCTGATGATGGATTGTATGACCTTTATGATTAGAGGCCCAGGGAGGAAGCGAGGATCTTGGGGAGGCATTTTGTCCAGAGGCAGACTCTCTGCAATGAGCCGCTAGAAGAGCCCAGACAGGTGGAGGGGGTGGGTGTGCGGAATGGAGGAGCACCGCCTTTCTCTGTGATGGAAGGTGCGAGGGGTCACTGCTCTGGCCATTTCCCAACAGTAGATGCTGGACCGCCTGGCTCTGACTTTGAGGTTTTCCGGGGGGCTCTGGAAGACTCAGGTCCTCGGGAGGATTTGGGGGTTGCGGGAGGACTCAGGGACTTGCAACGGGGCAGGGAAGGGCAGTGCGGAGGCGAGGGCGGCATGCTCAGCCTCTTGCTCTGGATCCCTGGGAAAGGTTGCTTCTCGGCGGCTTAGAGGAAGCATCTTCTGGGAGAGCTGACAGTGCCGCCACCCAAACATGTATCCGCCAGACTTGCCCGGGGGAGAAGGTGCAGGCGCCTATAGGGGCCTCCTCCAGGGGCCATCCCAGGCTGGACCGTGCGGAGGCCCTTCTGGTGATGGTACTCCCCACCTACACGTGCCTGCTGTGCACACAGCTGGCTGATCAGTCATTATGTGATGGTGTCCCAACCAATTTGCATATTACCCTATTATAAGTATAGATATCTCTCCTGTTTTTCAGGGGCTAGAAACTTGGGAACAACATTTCTCATATTTCATTGCCAGTAGGATTTCAGATAAAATTTGGGCTATACCAATCAGATGTATTGGTGAGAGCTTTGGAAGGAAGAGAGAAGGCAACTGTCCTTGCTTTTTCCTCTGTGGATGTCTTTTGCTTTTTCCAACTGTCCTTGCTTTCCTGTGTCCAAAGGTGATGGACAACCTTCGTCATTCCACTTCCCTGGGACTCAGGGATATGAAGCCAGCAGAGTTTCCAGCAGCCCCCAGACTCTGGCAGGCAGAAGCTTTCAGGCTTTGTGGAATGATATGGCAGGCACTATCCTGCTCCCCAGGGAAGAGGGGACAAATAAGTCAGAGTGGAAATAAGCTTTTATTAACACACTTTTATGCCTCTACTTGCCCTTCATTAAATTTTTTTTTCAAATATATTTTTATTGATTTCAGAGAGGAATGGAGAGGGAGAACATCAGTGATGAGAGTCATTGATTGGCTGCCTCCTTCACACCCGTTACCGGGCATGAGCCCTGACCAGGAATTGAACTGGGACCTCCTGGAATATAGGTTGATGCTTAATCACTGAGCCATGCCTCTGAGTCATTTTAATTTTTTATTGTAAGCAACCTAGCACAGCAACTTAGAGGATACCAAGGTTTTTAAAATAGTAAATAGGTGTTGACTATCAGACCAGGAGGCTTTTGTTTTTGTTTTTACGTCACCACATTTATCTATGACTCAAGACAGCTGGCATTTTAGTAAGGATAATAAGATATTATAATTGGGACTTAAGAGATAATTAATGCTTTTAAGAGAATAATCAAAGGCTTTTAAAATCATCTTAGAGTGATGTTTCTGTTCTATTTTTCTCATTTGATTTTGTATTAATACCATATAATAGGGATTTCAGGGTATTATGTAATACACATTGATCTGAATGGAAAGTTAAGGAGGGATACGTTAGATTCTTATAGGGATATGTTAGGAAATGTTTATAAAATGTTTGACTCTACACACCTAAAGTGGGAAAGAGAAATAATTTTCCAGATAATTTGGGTTAAAATTCAGTGATAGATATAACTAGATGTTCAGAGAGGTCTTCAAGGGCTTTCAAAATTTATTCTCAAACTTTGCTGTCTTTTTATTAAAAAATTGAAGTTAAAAATGGAAATTTATTATCAAGTACAAAAATATATATATGAGTGCATTTACATTACAAGAATTTGAAAGAATACTGCCCCTGATGGTGTTTCTCTTCTCTGGGAAATAAGGCCCTTTGCACGTTGACCCTTGCTGCCATCTTGCTCCCCAGCTCCTTCCACCAACTAGGTTAGGCCACTGTTACTTTTATTGTAACACTAGAGACCCAGTGCAAGAATTCATGCATGGGTGGGTTCCAGCCGACTCCCCCCATTGGAGCCGATCGGATCCAGCCGGCCGGGGAGTGGGGGCAAGGAGGTTGGCCGGCTGGTCCTGCCCCCAATCGGGTCGGGGGGACAATCAGGGCAGAGAGGGCCAGGGGGAGGGGCCGTGGGCAGTTAGCGGGCTGGCCCCACCCCCTCATCGAATTCCCGGTAGAACTGGTCGAGGGGACAATTTGCATATTAGCCTTTTATTATATAGAATTGTTAGAGTTTGTAATAATTTTTTTTGTTGGTAACTTTTTGAATGTTTTATAACCTTAATTAAATCTTTAATGCTTTGTAGGCTGATACTAAAAGATGAAAAGTAAGAAATAGCATGTATGTTATCATGACTATGTAAATATTGTTCACTGCAGAGATAAACAGGGCGATGTATTTCCTTCTTTACTGTTCCAATGTCACAACACTGTTAATAGGCAGAATATTACAGTGAATTCTTCATATTTCAATCTACCAGTTGCTCAAAGTCATGCCACATTAAAAAATATTAATGTGATCCCCTGGCCAGTGTTGCTCAGTAGTTAGAGCATAGGTCTACACACTGAAGGGTCATTGGTTTGATTCTGGTCAAGGGTATGTACCTGGGTTGCAGGTTGATCCTAGCCTGGTCCAGGCAAGTGTGGGAGGCAACCAATAGAAGCATCTCTTTCACATCAATGTGTCTCTCTTTCTCTCTCTCAGCATGTCCTCAGATGAGGATTAAAAAAATACACCTTTGCAACTGATTTGCAAAATACCCATATTATTTATTCGTATTTAGGTATATTTATTGAATGCATACCCAGAATCAGGCTTTGTGAATAAAATGAGAATACAGGAGACCCAGTCTCTGCCCTCATGGGGCTTGGCAATAATCCCAAAAAGGAGGCCATGCAGGGAATTACTAAGGGTATGGTTTTAGGGTCAGATGTCCTAAATTTGAATCCTGACTCTGCCTGTCACTAGCTGAGTAACCTTAAGCAAGTTAATTAACCTTTCAGTGCTTTATTTTCTCATCGAGAAAACTAAGAGTAAATGAGTTAATACATGTACAATTTTTATTTATTTTATTTTATTTTTTAAAATATATTTTATTGATTTTTTACAGAGAGGAAGGGAGAGAGAGATAGAGAGTTAGAAACATCGATGAGAGAGAAACATCGATCAGCTGCCTCCTGCACATCTCCTACTGGGGATGTGCCTGCAACCCAGGTACATGCCCTTGACCGGAATCGAACCTGGGACCTTTCAGTCTGCAGGCCGACGCTCTATCCACTGAGCCAAACCGGTTTCGGCTACATGTACAATTTTTAGCACAGTAAGCACCCAGTGAATAATTATTATCACTATTGGGACCAGGGGCCTGGAGAACACCCAGGTGCTTTAAGGGTATACAGAGTTATACTCTCAAAACATGGATCCAACATTACCGACTCCCACCACAGCCCAGCACTTTGCCTCAGCATGGTGTGCTCACCATTAGAAAACGAGCAGAAAAGTCCTGAGGCAGTAAGAAGCAGGGGTTATGAAAAGTACCTTCTGTTGTCATCCCTCTATTTTTAATGTTTAATATTTAATGTTCCAGAGCATCTGACTTAACAAAAGAGAATAATCTATTTTTGAATGGCCTATAAAAGAGTGATAAGTCTAGTTTATGGATTCTGAAATTCTTAGGTTAAGAATATATTATGAGAACTTTGTATATTTAGTTTATGGATACATTGCATGTATAAACATATGCTTACTACTGTTTAGATATACACCAATATAAATGGGACACTTTCTGAAGAGGGTGTCATATTTGTTCTGTACCCTGAACTTAACATTTATCTGTTACCCAAGATCACAGAACAACCCAGTAGCAGAGATGAGATTAGAATCATGAAATCAGCAAATGCTCTTTCCATCACAACCCTGTCTCATAAAAGAAATAACCACCTTTGACTTACTAGAGCTCCAGTCTACACAGAAGAGATAGTAATATATTACACATGCACACATTTTTATTGCTAGACCGTATTACCTTATCTTCAATGGAGGTTTCAGTATTTTCTCAGTAAACACACACCACTTTCTTTGTATTCCGCTATAGCTAAATTATTAATAAACACTGTACAAGGCAAGACCTTTGGTAGAACTATAGATGTAATATTAAGTCAATTACAGAATTCCCATTTCTTTCTTCCTATAAAAAACTATTTCACATTTGTATTATTATAGCCCCTTCTAAACCACCAGTCACCTCCCTAAGAGGAAAAAAAACCTAACATTTATTGGTTGCAAACATTGATATGCTAGGAACTATGGGAAGAGTCTTCACATAACCATACACATTCAACAAGTACACCATTAATTTAAATATACACATTATGTATTTGATTGCTGTTTTCTAGGACGGACACACACACACACACACACACAAGTATATCAAGGAAAAACACCTGCAACCTCATCACTTTTATTCTTGTTTGGGCTCAACATTGGTTTTGTAGAATCGCTGAACTATAACATGTTGCCTCCGAAGCCATAACACCTCTGGATGTATGCGAGTGTGTTGTATGTATATGGTGATTATAATCAATATGTGATTGTTGACGAAATATGTGAAAAGTGGTTAGCAAACTTTTGAAAAGAGTCCTATTGATCTCATTGCCTCCGGGTGAGAAAAAACCCTTCACTGAGAAAACCACGGTCAATGTAGGGATGTATATTCTTCATATTTTTTCTATGTATGTATGTATATATGTATATTGAGAATATATTTCCATGTCTAAAGTATACATCCACATCATCTTTGTTAAAGACCACATATTTTCTTCTTGTGCTATAACTATGTGTTATAACTTACGCATCTTGTTGGTCAGTTAAGTTGTTTCCAACTTCCCACTGTCAAAACACTAGTGGGACTGCTGACTCCGATCCTTCAGAAGGGATGCTAGGACTCCAAGGTAAAATTTCTCAGGCTCAGCCCATGGTCCCTTCATTCTTCTCATCCTCAAGCATAGTCACATGGGAGAAACATGGATGTGGGAATCCATGGGATGTGGATTCCAATCTCAATTCTAGTGACTAATTAGAATAATTACTTATCATGCATGGCATATGGATAGTTGTAGTTCAACTCAATTCTGATTACTAATTAATTTTGTCAAAGCCATTTTTCAGGTAGTCTGCAAAATGAGGGGACTGGGCTAAAAGTGAGGTGCAACAGGTCAGCTGATCATCTGAATTACCTGACAAATTTTATATATAGGGTGTCCCAAAATAATATATACACACTTTAACAGCTGATAGCTTAAATGAACATGAAATGTATTTTAATAAACACTTCCTTTATAATTACTCAAAGTGTGTGTATACATTTTTGTGGACACCCTGTATATGTTCCTGGGTTTTGACTTGTAACTATTGAATCTAAACTTGGGAATCTGCATTTTCAAAAATTCCCCAAGTGCCTCTGATGCATTGCAGGCTGGGACGCACTGGACCAGGTCACCTCTCAGGTCATTCATCCTTTCTGTTCCCATCCTTAGCTCCCCAGGCCCCACGCTGTTTCCCTGCAGCCCAGGCAACTTGTGTATAATAGCACAGGGAAAAACAAAGGGGGATTAAGTTCAAAACAAAACTCCTGAATCATTTTTAAAAAGCAAATTAAAACCAAGATAATAAAATAATCTCACTTCTCATTAGCTTACCTGTTGTTTAATTTATTAAAATAGTGGCTTTTAAAAGTTATGTTTTACTCTTTTTCAAAGCCTGATTAAGCTTCTTCTTGTTCAAACAGATGCCATCTGGCAAATGGCAAGTGGGGTGTTTAGATTATAATTGAGGAGTCCAGAGTCACTTGCAGTTCTGAAAATCTATGGTTTCATTTCAGACAGTCTTATAGACACTAGAAAACTATACACACAGTTGGCAGGTCCAACTCTCTATCTCTGTGGGGAACATGCTAACATAAAAGGTACATGGAAATGCAGCTATCTTTGGGAGAGTAAAACATACTGATTCAAAGGTACAGTAAGTCAACCAATTATAATTTAGAACACGGGGTTTTTCTAAGATCTGTTTTCAGCTGGTTTTAAATATCAATTCAATGGAGCTAATATAGAAGGCTTAAAAATCATGTAGTATTTTTATGTTTCATAAATAAGTGTAGGACAAATATTTTCAACTTGCCTCAGTTTCTTATTAATCTTTACATCTTCCACATAAAAGGAATAAAGTTAGTGATTCAGAGAGGAAACTTATCGAGTCTGTATTATATTTTTAAAATAAATAGAAATGGAATTTAACTTTTCTTTATGACTACAATACAATGAAGATTATATCTAATAATGTTTAAAGGAAAAAAAGAGAAAACAAGGATTTTTAAGACCTAAAAATGGATAATCTTAAGTGAAGAAACCTTTATTACTTCAATTTTTGAATTAAGATACATTTAGCTATGAGAGTCTAATAAAAATATGAACCTTTTTATTCAGAGATCATACTGCTACCATCATATCTACATTTCCAGTGAATACTTAACAATGAAAATAAATTAACACTTTCTATCAAATATCAGCCCTGCCATGGATGGTTATAATTGCTCAATATTCTCTTCTGCACTCTAACTCCAATTTATGTCACTGATGCAATAAACCATTTGGCCCAGAATTAGTAACATGATGAAATCAAACTATTCTAGACTTTTAAGGTGCTACCTTGTTTTCTGCATTGTACTTTACTTAAAATTTAATAGCCCAGAACTGACACCAAAGGTTACTATCCCTGAGAGGCATATATCTATAGCTTCAATAACAAAGCTGGCATTAAATATAAAACCATCAATAATACTGTTCAGCAAAGAAAGTATCATTAGAATAACTCCAGGGCTCCAATTTAAACTTACATAACAAAAAGAACCTTGAATTGGAATTGTTTTTATAGCCTCCATTTACTATTTGAGGGGTTGGAGTGGATAGGTTGGATTCAATTTTCTCTCCATGGGGAGGGAGAAGACTTTCATGAAGTTAAAAAGCTGTAGACCAAAGATCATTCCTCAATTGTGAGGGGGGAAGATTTTTAATTCCCCCAAAGCTTAGAGGACTTCATTAGTGAATGGCCTGTAAAGGAACCACGCATGCCCGCTTTGCTCCTTTCTCTCTGTCATGCAGGGTGTAAAGGAAGCAACCTGGTTATTGAAGTCTAATAATCTATTCTGATTTATAATTATTTGTGTAGTTGCCTTATCTTTCCCATGGGTCTCTACACCGCCGGTGGGAGCCACCATATATTTTTTGTGTCTTTGTGAAAAGGATCCTGAAACACGACGAGCCCTCCTGCTCAGAGGATGACCTTAACCGTTAAGGCTAAGGGTTTAGCAGCACAAAGATGGGTCTGGAAGTGAATTTGGGTATAGGAGTGAATTTCACGAAATTAAAACTGCTGACTTACCTACTAAGAGGGAAAAAACTTGGTGTTCTCACATTAGGGGCAGTCTAAGGCAGAGGGTTAAGAAGAAAAAAGGATCCTAGTGAGGGTGAGGATTATTTCTTGTAGTTTTATTGGGTGGAGGAGAGGTGAAAGACTTCTAAGGAAAAAATGTCTGCTGTTCTCTTTGAGGTTCAAGGATGGTGCAAAGTAAACACCACCTCTGTGTCACTGCACTCCCACATTCAGTAAAGTCAATCGAATAACAAGAGCATTGAGAGAGTGGAATTTGCAAGGGGAGGGAGGTGGAAATTGAGTAGAGGTTGCATTTCATGTGTAGTTGCTGCTGCTGGAAATAGAGAAAGCACTTGGGAAATGGCATGAATAAGCTCCTCTAGTTCTGCAGAACCAAGAGATCAGTGTCAGGGGTGAGCATACGCATACAACTTCAGTCTGGCTAGTGTGGCTCAATGGTTGAGCATCAACCTATGAACTAGGAGGTCACGGTTCAATTCCCCATCAGGGCATATGCTCGGATTGTGGGCTCGATCCCCAGAGTGGGGCATGCAGGAGGCAGCCGATCAATGATTTTCTCTCGTCGTTGATGTTTCTCTCTTTCTCCCTCTTAAATCAATAAAAATATATTAAAAAGAATACAACTTCAGATGTGACAGTACTCTTGTGAGACCTGAACAGCCTATCTGGATGACAATGGACAGGGAAACCTCAGTTGAAACTGAGTTACATAAATTAATCAGAGTGTCTGGCTCAGACCTTGGGTGTTAGTCATAATAGCCTAGCTGCCATCACAAATGGCCCCCAAGTGTCACTGATTTAACACCATTTCTTGCTCACATAACAGTCTAAAATGAATCTATAGCTTCAATATAAAAGCTCTTTTTAATTTTAAAACCATTCATCAAGCTTCATTGATATAACTCCTAGGCTCCAACTTAAATTCAAGAACAAAGAGAGACCTTGGATTGAATTTCAGGGCGGGCAGTGGAAGAGAGAAGGGATAAAGCAGAGCAGAACACCTGCCTTTTGCCTTTTTTTATTTTTATTTTTTTTGAGCACTTGTAGGAAGAGTTTATTGGGTGGTATTATTTGCATGTAGTCTCTTTTTGTAAAACTGTCAACAAATTATTACTACTATTGGCTTGAGAAAAAAATATTATAGCATCTAAAAGCTTGATGTTACCTCAGAAGTTCTTAATTCTAAACACCTGCTTTTAACTGTCATGGTCTGAAAGTACCACCCATCACTCTGCTCACCACCCACCAGAGAGAGACTTTCACATTCCCCTCCTGGATGCCAGAGGCCTGGGTCATGCAGGCCACAGTGCACTGAGGAGGGCGAGATCACGAGTAATGGGGACTAGCTAGCCAGCCTCTGCGTTTGCAGTAAATATTCGCTAGATCAAATGAACGACTTTTCTCCAGCCTCTGTTTACTAAAACGAATCATCGTAGGCTTTGCACTTGGAACTTGCTAAGACTGGATGTGGTCAAATAACTCCCTGTGTACGGTTCCTGGAAGTCATCTGTATATAACAAGAAACTCTTAAGGGGCATAAAGCAATGTGCTGAGGATGGTGAGAAGGGGGCAGATCTGACCTCTGTCCCCTGAGGTTGCATTTATGCACACTTGACTGTTGTGACTAGCAGTAGGTTTTTACCTCTCTGGGAACAGCATCTCCGGGTGTAACATGTTTTACCTAATGTTTACCTACTTATCTAGCCTTTGTCCTCTGTCAGGCACTCTCCTAAGCAATTTGCTAATACTAGCTCATTGAATCCACATAGGCCAATGAGGCACATACTATTTTGCTCCATTTTACAGTTGAGAAATCTGAGGCACAGAGAGGACAGAAAACTGCCTATGAGTAATAGCTCAGAAGTGACGGGATAGAGATTCAAAACCAGAGAGTTGGCTGGAAAGTCTGAACTCATAACCACCACACCATGCTACCACTCCTCCTGCAAACCTCTCCCTCCCCTTCCCACACCGAGTCTGCACCCCAGAACATTATGTACATAAGTAGGGCTTTGCCCAAAAATCCCCACAAGTTGCAGTGCTCTTTCACATTGTTGCTGGTTGGTAGTTACAGGTGGGAATAGAGCCCAATAAGCATATATGTCAGGCTCAACAATCAAATTCCAGAAACCTTAATAAATTTCCCAGTCCATATTGTTTCATTAAATTAAACAACAGGGAGAATTTTGGACCCTAATAGCAGGTGGGTGGAGAAGGTAAGTGGGGGTGGCTTCTTTTCTGACCTTACAAATCATATCACATTCATTAATGTGTTCATTTTATTTGACCAATATTTATTAAGTCCCCCCATAAGCCATGAGGTACAATGGTGTGTAAAATAGACAAGGCCCTTGCTCTCATGAACCAAATACATAGAAAATCTATAATAAAAGTGTAATATGCTAATTAGATCAGACATCCAAACTACCTTCCAGATGTCATTCCAGACATCCTTCCCGATGAAGCCATGGCAGCTGAGGCTGAGGCAGAGGTGGTTAGGGGCTATTGGGCAGTTAGGCAGAGTGGTTAGAGGTGATCAGGCAGGCAGACGAGTGGTTAGGGGCAATCAGGCAGGCAGGCAGGCAGGCGAGCGTTTGTGTAGGCCCAATCCCGCAGCAGGATTGGGCCTAAACTGGCACTAGGACATCCCCTGAGGGTCCTGGATTGCAAGATGGTATAGGCCAGGCTGAGGGACCCCCCCCCCGCACGGATTTCGTGCACCAGGCCTCTAGTTAATTATAACTGTCTAAGTTTTGTGGAAAAGTGTAATTGTATAAATGCATAGAATGGGAAATGTGAATAAGTCTAAAGATTCAGGCAAGGCTTGGTTCCCTAAAAATGGGACATATGAGTTGTAGGTTGAGGGAGGCATAGAGGAGGAGACTATATCAAGCAAAAGGAACAACGTGTGTGAAGGCTCATAGGGGGAAGGAAATGGTGCTTTGAAGGGAACTGAAGAAAAAAGCAAATGTGGTTGTCGTGCAGAGAGCATGGGAGAGGGAAGCATGAGGGTTAGAGAAGCAGGCAGAGGAACCTCAGGGACTGGCAAGCCACACTGCGGATTTCAGTGTTTATCCCAAGAGCAGTGAAGATCCAGCGACTACCTTGAGCAGGGGAAGTGACACGACCAGATTTTCATGTTGGAAAGATCATTTTGGCAGACAGATTTGAGGGATTCATAGGGGAAGCAGGAGATCAATTAGGATGCTATTGCAATCATCCATAGATGCTTATGCTTACCTAGCTGATTGCCTCACCTGTGCGTGACGTTGTCCTTGACAATACTACTGTACAAAACTCAAGATACAGTAAGACCTTTTCATACTGACTTAAATTTTGGTTGTTTTGGGATGGATTTCTTATCTCCCCTTAAGGTGAGGACATGTTTAGGATTCTAATAATAACTTGTAAGAAGATATTTTGCAGTTATATCTTTTATCCTCATTATAATTTAAGATTGATAATGTGGAAGCACTGGGTCTTATAGAGGTCATCTGGATAACCGGATAATAAAAAATTGAAAGGTTATATGAATAGATCACTGAATATAATAAATATTTACGGCACCCATGAGTGAAAGGAAGAAAGCATATAAGAAATCAGAAATGGAACGACAGGCAATTCTGGAGTTCTTTCTTTGGTGAGAGGGGTAGTATTCTTCAGGAGGGTCTGAGGTCTGGCAATTTAATCTGACGTATTTTTTTTTTAATTCATTCATGTAACAGTCTAAGAATATCATTCCAGGACTGGTATAAGGTGGCCCCTCAGAGTCAGGGATCCTTGTTCTTGCCTTAGTGATCCTCTGTCCCTATGGTTTTGACCTTAGTCATTTTTATTATGGCTTACTAGCCAGCAGGAAGATGAAATGGAGAAGTGAAGACCAAACCTGTTTCCTTTAAGGTCACAATCCATTGCACATGTTGTTTCTGCTCACACCCCATTAGCCAGAATGTAGCCACACAACCAAGAAGACTGGAAAATCTAGTCTAGTTACTAGAGAAGTAGAGAACAAATATTGGGGACAGACAGCATTCACACCCACAGAGCTGTAGGTAAAAGGAAAGTACATTTATAGGTCTTATTATCTATTAGGAATAAAATTCATTAAATAAACAATTATACAAATATATAGTTATATTTATAGCTGTATAATACAATTACTACTATAAGGAAATAATAGCAAGACTAAGAAAGACCTGAAGAAAGGTGAGAATGAGCCAGGGGGAGGAGAGCATTCACGGTGAGGCAATCGGGAAGGAACACGGTGATTCTAGTCTAGACTCAGAGACAATAGCCCAGAGGGAAGTGGGAGGGAAGAATTCTCAGCAGATCAGAAGTGGCTGGAGGGAAGAGAATGGCTACAGATGAGTAGAGAAGACATTCACTGAAGTTTTTTTTTTGTTTTTGCTTTTGTTTTACTAAGGAAGTAAGCAAGATTTGCCTTTCAAAAAGATTATCCCAGCTAGCTGCAAAGTGAACTAAAGCTTGGGGTGGGAGCAAGACCAGAAACAGAGAGACTAGACAGCATAGTACTAGCGATGGAAATAAGTGGAAAGACTGGAGTATTTCTGGAAAAGTCTCAGGAGGATGAATTTTCTGAGTTCTTGTATGTCTGAAAATATCTTTTTTCTACTCTCATAAATGAATGCTGGTTTGATTTAGTTCAAAATTTTAGACTACAAGTGGCTTTTTTTCTTAGAATACCAAAGATGCTTCATTATCTCCTAACAATCCGTGTTGCTAATGCAAAATCTGATTCTCATCAATCCTTGTTTCTTTGTAGATTGTTTTGTGTCCAAAAGATTTTAGAATTTTCTTGCTTTTCTGAGATCCTGAAATTTCATCAGTATTTTAAACGTTGTTTTTTCCCCTCTTTCCTCCGCAGCCAGTGCTACTTGTAGTGTGGAGCCCCTAGACTTTCTTAAGCCTGGGAAATTGTATTTGTCTTCTAGAAAATTCCCTATTCGTCCTCTCCATTTCTTCTTCATAGAGCTGTTGATAGCTGCTGAGACTTTTTAATTATCCAAAACATCAACTATTCAATAATACCTGATATATAGCATTGTCCTTTTGGGCTGAGAGACATACATGTATTTTTGACCTTTTAGCTACTGATTTGATCATTGAGTCTTCCATATCTTTCCCACCTATTGAACTTTTAATTTCAGAGACACTTTTTTTTTCAGATTTATCAGATAAAGGTTTTATTGTAAAAAAAACTTTATATAGGTATAATGTACATACAACAAAATAGCCATATTTTAAGTAGTTGGATGTGTTGTAACAAATGTATACACTCATGTATATAGAAAATGTGCTGCTCTAATTAGGACATTTTTATCATCTCCAAGTTCCCTTGGGCCTCCATATAGTCAATACTGCCCCCATTCTCCTAACACGAGGCGACTATTGATCTAACATCTATCATTATAGATTAGTTTCACATGTTCTAGAATTTTATCTAAGTAGAACCATATACTATGTAGTCATTTATGTCTGGCTTTCTTGTTAACTGTAATGTCTTTGTGATTTAGCCATGTTGTTGTGCGGCCAGAGGGGTACACGAGTGGGGCCCCTCCACTGTTTAGTGGGGTTCTTGGGGTGTCACTGACATAAAAATTTTTCGAAGCCCTCACAGGAGGATGAGAGGTGGGAGGAGATTTTGCTGACATAGAGTTACCTTCCTCGGCTTGCCATGTCCCATTTCCCCCAAACCAGTCCGGAAAGAGGGGCAGCTGGGAGTTCAGCAGAGCCAGAAAGAGGGCCAGCGTCCAGTTTCCATTCCATGTGGTAGTCGGTGAAGTTTAGCATTCAAGCTAATTGAAGTCCATCCGTCCATGTGTGGAGTTGCAGGAGGTTGTGCCCCTGCGACAGGAGTCCCAGGAGCCAGGCGCCCTGGAACCAAGAGAGAGCTAGAGGCTTCCTTGTCTGGAAGTTTATATATTTAGATTTCGAGTGCTGGCTGTGGCCACGCCCAACCTGGCCTGCTTTCAGGTGTAATTGATGGGCAATTAGCCTCCCATAGTCACTCAGACCTTACTGGGCATGCCTCTGAATTGCTTTTGCCTTTGTCTAGTCCAGCGGTTCTCAACCTGTGGGTCGCGACCCCTTTGGGGGTCAAACGACCCTTTCACAGGGGTCACCTAAGACCATCGGAAAACCCATATATAATTACATATTGTTTTTGTGATTAATCACTGTGCTTTAATTATGTTCAATTTGTAACAGTGAAATTGGGGGTCACCACAACATGAGGAACTGTATAAAAGGGTCGCGGCATTAGGAAGGTTGAGAACCACTAGTCTAGTCTCTTCCCCCATCAATTAGCAGGAATAGACTTGGAGAATGTTAAATGTAGCTTTTTGGAAAGCTGTGTAAATGGCGTGCCTATATCATTTGGCCTCCCCTCCCCACCCCTTTCCTGTTAAATAATAACCATGTTACTACAACAGTATCAGTTGCATAGCAGTACTTTGTTCCTTCTTATTTCTGACTAGAGGCCCCATAAACAAAATTCGTGCAAGGGCCTTGGCCCCTGCCCGCCGCCACTGTGGCCAGGGAGCCTCTGCCTGGGCCCCCACCCACTGCGGCCGGAAGAAAGGACGTCCAGAAGGATGTCTGGTCTATTTAGTGTGTTACACTTTTATTATTATAGATTAGTATTCTATCACATGTCAATTTTGTTACTTTCAAAAACTGTTTTGGCAATTTTGGTCTTTGGCAATTTTTGCATAAGGTTAGAATCAATTTATCAATTTATGCAAAAAAAATGTTCTGAGATTTTGAATGAGATTGCTTTAAATCCATAAACAATTTTGAGGAGAATTTACAGCAGAATGATCTTTAGTCTCACGAGCCATCAACATAGTATATCTTTCCATTTATTTGGGGTTTCTCTAATCTCTCTTGGCAGAGTTTTATATAGTTTTCAGTACACAGCTTTGCATACATTTTGTTAATTATTTTATATGTTTCGATGCTATCTGAAATGGCATTTTCAATTATTTGTTGCCACTACATATACATTCAAGTAAATTTTGCATATTGACCTTGTATTTTGTGATGCTAAATTAACTTATTGGTTGTATTAGGTCAGATCTAAAGTAGTCTTACTCTGATCAGGGTTTCTCAATCTCAAGCCTATTGGCATTTGGAACCTGATGATTCTTTACGCTTGTAGGACTGTACTGTGCAGTATAGGATTATTAGCAAACCCCCTGGCCCCTATCCGTTTGTTGCAAATAGCAGCCCTCTCCCAGCAGTTGTGACAGTAAAACTATTTTTCTATATTACTAAATGTCTCCTGGCAGGCAAAATCATCCCCATGTGAGAACCACTGCTGTAAAGCTAACTTAGCCCTACTCATTAAGGCATGACCTTCTTGGAACTTCTACCCAATGTTTTGGGTATTTAACAGTTTTTCTTTTGCAACCGGTCAAAGATCTTTCTGCTTTGTATTTGCTCTAGTAGTTGTTTATCCCACTGACCCCTGAAAATTGTACTTCTCTGAGAAGTTTAGTTTTGTCCAATGTGGTGGATTCCCATCCTCTGACATTAGGACTTAGACAATGTTCCCTTTTTAAATTTGTTTGACTAGCAATTTAAGCATCTTTCTGAGACTCTTTCTATGCATGCTTTTCTCCTGTTTTGCTCTCTGTTCTGCAATTTTCAGTTACCTCAGCCTCCCCAAAATTCAACTTCTGTTTTCCCAGCTCATCAACATGGATGTGCTCTGTTTGCTTTTCTCTCCCTGAACTGATTTCCGGGAAGTGTCTCTAGACAAAAATCCAGGTGATGTTGGGGTCACCTCATTTATGTCCCTGTTTTTCAGAGATCATAATCTTTCATGCCTTTTATCTAGTCTCTGAAACATTGTTTCATACACTTTTCCTATTTTCCAGTTGTTTCCTGCAGTCGGGTTTTTCTGGTACTCGTGACTCCATCATGGCCATAGTGGAAACTCTCCACCTGTGGTAGAGTCAACATGCTCACAGATCTTTCTGTTCCTCCCATTGAGAGGTGGACTCCCGTTCTCTCCCTTTGATCTGGCTTGGCCTTAGTGTTGCTTGACCATTAATTAGAATGGGGACAGAAGTGATATTCTTGGATTTCTAAGATTAGGTCCTAAGACTCTTTGTAGTTTCCACTTGGGTTTCTTGGAATCTTCACTCTGGGGGAGCCAGCCACTATGTAAGAAGTATGAATTTCCTGAGACGGCCATGCTGAAGGCAACTTGTAGATGCTTTGGTTTGTAAACGGAGCTCCAACTAAGTCTATTCTTACAGCCATCCCCACCAAGGCACCAAGCATGTGAATATATCAGTCTTGGAAACTCTAGACCAGTTTATCTGTCATCTATGTATAATCAAGTGACCTCAGTTGATGACACAGGAATAGAAAAACCACCCAGGGCAGACCTGCCTAATTCCCTGACCCCCCAAAAATGGTGAAATATAAGGTTTTTCAATGTAGTAACATGGTAGGGTTTAGCCATAAGAGAGGTAGTTCATTACATAGCAATAGATATCTGGAACATTCCTAGAGACATATTTTAACCTATAAGTTTTTTTATTTGTGTGAATAACAATTTTCATTAAATTGATTTTTAATAACTATTCCCCCAATTGTTTCAGGATTCTCAATGATCTTGGGTGATTGGGGGGACATGTGACTAGATAGGGTCTGTGAATAGCTTGATTTTGGGTAGAGGGCAGGATTCCC
>NW_006295391.1:3048109-3058577 GCF_000327345.1 Myotis davidii | reverse complement strand
CCCAGGTACATGCCCTTGACCGGAATCGAACCTGGGACCTTTCAGTCCGCAGGCTGACGCTCTATCCACTGAGCCAAACCGGTTTTGGCCCCTCTCATTCTTTGGGATCTTAAATTATCTCCCATGCTTTACTGCTTGTTTGGTCTCAGATCTACTTGTGTCAGAAAACCCAACTTAGAGAACAATATCATAAAATTTATACTGAAAGAAGTGGCTGATTTACCTATTCCATTTCCTCTCTTTTTCTCTCCTATCAACATGGAGGTTCAGAGTTATTTCATTGCTCTTCTATCTCCTACTCCAAAACTCAGCACACTAATTAATATTCCAGGCACACTGTTTGCTTTTGGGGAAAGGGGCACAGACAACAGTAGCTACCGTTTAGGATTCTTAGGGGAAGAGGAAAATCTCTGACTCATGCTGCTTATTCCAAGGCCACGATTTAATGAGTCACCGTGACAATTGTGCCAAAGCTACTTGACTTCGCTTTTTTATTGAATCTCATCTTAACATATATCTGGAGTTATATTATATTCATACTTAATTTTTACAGTGGAGTTATATTATATTCATACTTATTTTTTCAGAATTCAATTATGTTGTAAGGAAAACATAAGAAAAAAAAACCCAGTTTTTAGACTATGGCAGCTGATTTTACCTATCATTCTATTCCATAAATTTTGTTCCAGAATGAGCAAATCCAAGAAGGGAGATGTAAATCTGCTGTTCATATTTGGCGTCCATGTACCTCTTGTAGTTCAAGCACCCACCACATTTAGTATGCCAATCATGATGAAAGATACAGCTTTGTCCGTTATAGCATACTCTCTAAATGTAAGCCAAACATTTTCTCAGGTGCTTAACCAAAGAAATATTATTTTACTCTACTATTAAGGAAAAATAACTTGTGCTGAACACTGGAACAATATTTTGATTGTCTGTCTTCTCAAGAGCTTTTCAAGGATAATTTGTATTGATTCTTTCAAAACAAAACAAAACAGGTAATTGTGAAGTTTTTATGAAGATGATCTTGTTGACTGGAAGACAATAAAGTTTCAGATATAACACAACTTCCTCATAGGGAAATAGAAACAGTCTAAGTAGCTACTAGTACATCTAGACAGCTCTGCAGGGTAAAATGCTCACAGCAATATCCCTGATGATGGGGAAGCTCGCCTGGCTGTCACTTCCCACAAGGGTGTTGTGCCTTCTGTGCTGCTGGTAGCACTGCCTGTTGACAGAGAGACCTCGAGTTTTTTTTTTTTTGTTTTTTTTTTGACCTCGAGGTTTTGAAGAGTTCTCTTTGCCAGTGCTCAGGGGTTTTTACTCCCTCTTGATCACTTTCCACTGTTCTGGAGACTTTGGTTGTTTTTAATGTCCACCAGATGCAAATAACTCGTAACCACTGGGCACATTCCTCAGTGCTTCCTGTAAGAATGGACCAATTGGCGACCAGTTGCCCAAGGCTGTTTTTCCAGGTGTTCTAACCCCCTAGCAGACCCTGGCCTCCTGAAACGGTTCCTCATGCAATCCTTGCACTCTTTAAATTGCAACAGAGTGCAGTAAAAATGAAGCCCATTTCAATGGTAATTTTGATTATAAACAATTTTTCTTTGGAAAACACAGATCTATCTACTCAAGTACTTTTCTCCTGATTGTGTTTTAGGCTGGGTGAGATTTTTGTTTGTTGGCTCTTATTTCCATTCAATTCCCCATCTACTGTGTTTTCTTCCTCCAATTTTCTGGTCAGGGGATGGTACAATTTTGTTTTGTTTTTCAGCACAATTATCCTTTATAAGTGAAACTTACTTTTTTTTAAGTAGGTTAAGGAATTTGGGAGAGAAAGGATAGGTAGATGTATGAGTTCAGTCTGTCCTCTTTATCTGAAGGTCATCTTTGTCTTTGGTGTTGATGATTTGGTCTCTGGACTCCTAATTTCTGGATTTCCCACAAGGACATGGGCTTCCCTCTCCATCTCTTCCTGCATTCTACAATTTCAGGGAGAATTCCTGCACTGGCTATCCTCTCAGAATTTCTGTTCCTGGTGTTCTGTTTAAAGTTCTTACTGAGCTACCCAATTTCCCAGAATGGGGGAGAGGCCTTGGGCAAGGCCCCCTTCCTGTTCCCATCTGCAGGGCCTTGTGGTGGAGGCAGCTGCCTTTGGAGTCCACTGTGGTCCCACATCCTCTGCTCTCAGCCCCAGCTGCACAGGTCTCCTTCCAGTGCTTTGAACTGAAATTCATGCCCGGTTTTGCTTCTTGGCCCTTTAAGTACTTTCCTCGATGTCTAAAGAAGCCTCTCCGCCCACACTAACTCCCACACTTAGTTATTGTTTTGTCATTTTTAGGTATTTGTTCAAATATCACTTCCTCCTAAAGCTCTTCCCTGACTCCCTCCATTGCCCAGGTCCCAGAGCATCAGATACTTTTCCTTCATAGCACTCTTTACAGTTTGTAACTGCATAGTTCTCTGTTATAATTTTATTACTGCGTTGCCTTTTGAGCTACTGGACCTATGTCCCTAGGATCATGTCTGTTTTGCTCAGCCTTGTTTTCTGAGCTACTAGCCCAGTGCCAATACGAACTGGTAAATGGGAAAGTAGAATGCCAGTCAGTGGTCAGTGATAGTGTTTGAATGAAGATGCTGGAACGGTGAAGGAGACTGGTGTTTCTTTCTTCTTGGATTTCTAACGTTGGCAGTCATAGCATAATATATCTATAACATAGAACAGTCTTCATATAGCTATATATCTTTAGCATAAAATAAAACGTTATTGAAATAAGGATGATAATTTTAACATGCACACTAAGTTAAAGATTTCTTAAAGTGTATATTCTGTCCTAGTACTATTTCATTTACAGCTTCAACGCACCGATGTGAGTCACTATTTATAAAACACTGTGACAGGATACTTTGTTTCCATCCCCTAGGCTTCATTAAGGACACCATCAGTCTGAGTCATGGTTCTTTAGGCAACAAGCATATGGCTACATTAAGTCAACTAATATTGATATAATAGATTCTATGAATTTGAGTGAATCTGAATTTGCTTTATAAATATGTAGAATAAAATATGCCCTCCTGTGTTATGGGCACAATATAATACACAGGGTCCGCTTATGTTAACTAATTTTATAATCATACAAATATGATGGTATTTTGGTTAGGGATTTTAGTAAAAAAAAACAAGTAAATCTATTCTGATTAATTTAAGCTGCAAAATGTATTAAGTAAATCACAGTATTAGAGCTACTATGTGTCCCATCTGTTCCATGCAGTTCTAGTTTATCCCTGACATTATTAATAGCATCCCCATTCACTCCCAAATGTGTCTAATTTCAAACTAGAGGCCCAGTGCACGAATTCGTGCATGGGTGGGGTCCCTCGGCTTGGTCAGTGATCAAGGCCTATGGGGGGTGGGGGGAGCCAGCCAGGGGGAGGGGCTGCAGGAGGTTGACTGTGGGAGCGCACGGACCACCAGGGGGCAGCTCCTGCATTGAGCGTCTGTCCCCTGGTTGTCAGTGTGAGCCATAGTGACTGGTTGACTGGTCGTTCTGGTCATTCGGTTGTAATATATATAAGCTTAGGCTTTTATATATAGAGATGATAAACTATATGGTCCTCTACATGGGATCGCTGGGAGAGCTGGAGAAAAAAGTTAAGCTTCCAGGAGCAATACCTTGTGACATATCATAGAACTGGACTAATGAGGGAGCTGTTATTTGTCACCACCATGAACTCCAGAGCCACTCCACAGATCTGTGCTGTGGAGGAAGCTGCCACTGACTCCAAAATCATATATCATGATTATAGAGGAAGCCTCCATCACTACCTTTATCTCTGGTGACATTCACATCATCAAAAAATGAATTTCCTACGCAGACCCTATATTCCCACATGGCAAAAACCAGGTAAGTGCTTCCACTACTTGTAAAATAGTCTGTAAAGATGAAGTTTTGGGGATACCAATTGGGGAAAATACCTACAAAACAGGAAACAATCAAAAGCCAGAAAAGTATTTAAAATATTTTGAGGCCCTTACTGATTTGGCTCAGTGGATAGAGCATCAGACTGCGAACTGAAGGGTCCCAGGTTCAATTCCAGTAAAGGGCATGTACCTTGGTTGCGGACACATCCCCAGTAGGGGGTGTGCAGGAGGCAGCTGATCAATGTTTCTCTCTCATGGATGTTTCTAGCTCTCTCTCTCTCCCCCTCTCCCTTCCCCTCTGTAAAAAATCAATAAAATATATATTTAAAATAAAATAAAATATTTTGAGGAGTCACAAAACATAGATGTCACTCTTTACCTGACATACATTCATTTTCCTAGCTGAAAACAAAAATAGCAACAAAACTATGTTCCCACCAAATAAGGTTGCATTCTCTCATACCAATGAAAAAACCTCACCTTCTCCTCAGACAAAGAAACTCTAAGCTCTAAGACTAGTTAGTACAATCTTTTCTAGGTCTAATAATTTATTGGGACAGAGAATGTATTGATTAAGTCAATAGTTACATTCCAGTTACAACCCAGGGGGCTAGCTTGATTTTTTTACTGCGTGACAGCATCCTTATGATGTGACAATTCAATTAAATATAAAATAATCCTTTTTCATTCTGCAAGACCCATTTCTCTTTTGCAGAGGCCATACAGGTAAATTAGATGAAAATATAATAGTTGCCGTAATCGGTTTGGCTCAGTGGATAGAGCATCGGCCTGAGGACTGAAAGGTCCCAGGTTTGATTCTGGTCAAGGGCATGTACCTTGGTTGTGGGCACATCCCCAGTGGGGGGTGTGCAGGAGGCAGCTGATTGATGTTTCTCTCTCATCGATGTTTCTGACTCTCTGTCCCTCTCCCTTCCTCTCTGTAAAACATCAATAAAATATGTTTAAAAAAAATTTTTAAAAAAGGAAAATATAATAGTTATCAGCTATGTATCTTTTAAGTCTTTAATGGTGGTGCTAATCTCTGTGTGTATCAGATGTGTGGTATTGCTTTTGATTTAACATTTTGGGAGGGCAGCTAGCCCTAGGAGGGACTTAACATTTGGCTATTTCTACCATAATTTAAACTTTGATTCTAGTGGTCAAGGGCCAGCATGGAGATTTTGCCTTTTGCTGAGTATTTATATTCAGATTCTATTTTGAGAACTGGGACAATATAAACAAGATGGTTTTGTGGAAGCACACTAAACCTGAGTAGGTTCTCAAAAGTCACATCACATGGCCCCCTTTAACTCCCATGCTGACCAGTGAGCCATAGTAAAAGCCCAGGTTTCCATGGATTACCTGTTGCTCAGAGCTAGTGTCCAGTAATCCCCAAAGTGTTGTCTTAACACTAGTGCACAATCATCCTTGCCAAATGGTCACAGAGCCCATTGGAGAAGGCCATTACTTACATGTGATGTCATCTTAGGGCCTTTTCTCAAGGGTTTTCTGGGCTTTAGGGTCTGTGAACTGACTCCTGTCTGGATATTGGTTGTTGGGTTTTTTACTCCATCGTTCAATGCCTCTGTTCTTTAGAAATAGCAGCTTTTCTTGTTTTGTTCCTGTTTATTTTTGTTTTGTTTTTCAATCAAAATGGATTTTGGTGGGTTGCCCCGATATTTTTGTCCTGGGGACCGCAGGATCAGTTAGCACTGTCAGAGATCACTTTGTTATGAATCATCTGATAATTGTGTTGGCCCCATTACCTGTTACCATAGCCATGCACCTGGGCTCTTGGAGTTCAGAGCCACTGTCAGCCAAAGGTCTGCTCATCAGAGATCCCGTTTCCATGGCAGCCTCCGTGCCCACAGACAGGAGCACTTTCTATGATACTGGCCCACTACTTTCGAATGTTTTTTGTTTTGTTTTGTTTTTTAATGTTGTGGTGAAAAGAGCTTCTTCTAGATTCGTGTGTGTGTGTGTGTGTGTGTGTGTGTGTGTGTGTGTGAGTGGTTTGCAAATTATAAATAATCACCAACATTTTCTTATTTATCCCAAATCTTCTTTCCTGTTAACAATATCAGACAACTTTTTTTACATCTTCATTTAGGGAAGACCACCAGCAGGTTTCAGGGAACTAATTGAACAAAACTTTAAAAACTAACTACTGGACCTACCATATGGACCCCAGAGTCTGTTAGAAGCACACTCCTATCAATTACTCTGACTAATCTAAATTTATGGTCATTGGCCTGAGTACCGGCTCAGGCCAGTACTGTGTGACAAGCTATCCCAAACTCAGTGCCATAATTTTTTTTTTGTTAGGCTCATGGATTCTGAATATCAGGAATTCAGGAAGGGAACAATGGGGACAGCTTGTCTTTGTTCCATAACAACTGAGGCCTCAGCTGGGAAGATTTGAAACTGGGGTGAGAAGTTGACTGGCCTGCTTACTCACCTGCCTAGCAATTGATGCTAGCTGTTGCCTGGGATCTCAGCTGAGGGCATGGCTCAGAGCCCTACACGTGGCCTCTTCATGTGGTTGTTTGGACTCCACAGCACGGTGTCCGGATTCTAAGGGTGAGCATCCCAAAGATAGCCAGGAGGAAACTATTGCCTTTTATGGCCAAGCCTCAAAGTCACGTAATTTTACTTCTGCCCGTCACAGCCCACTTGGATTCAAGGGGAAGGAACAAGAGGCATCAACTCTTGATGGGAGGAACACCCAAGAGGAGCGTGTGCTGTGGGAGATATTGTTCTATCATCATTAGGAAATCTATACCACCAGCATCCTCAAAATCCATTCCCACGTAGATTCCCTAGGCCAGCCGTGGGCAAACAACGGCCCGTGGGCTGGATCCGGCCCGTTTGAAATGAATAAAACCCCCCCCCCCAAAAAAAAGACCGTATCCTTTTATGTAATGATGTTTACTTTGAGTTTATATTAGTTCACACAAACACTCCATCCATGCTTTTGTTCCGGCCCTCCGGTCCAGTTTAAGAACCCATTGTGGCCCTTGAGTCAAAAAGTTTGCCCACCCCTGCCCTAGGCTGTTGCTGATATAAAATTAGCAAGCTCTTGCTTACTTGTGTGCCTGCATACATTTATACCTGCAGGTAGGTAAGCTTTCCCCTTCTTGGTTTGCCTTTGTAATAGGCCTCTGGAAATTTCTAATTATAAGCCTCTAGGTAGTGAGGATTCTCAGGGGAGGGGGAGGAGAAGTAGATTTCCTTTACAAAGTAATTGCCTGTGTCTACTCTAGGCCATTACATGGAATCAAGAAAGGCAGGAACAGCCTCATCAGGCAGATCAGGGAGGGCTGCTTCAGCTGGCACAGGAAGGCTTAGTGAAATTAGGGACTTTGGAGTACAGTGAATCATCCGACTCCTCCCATATGCCCCATTCTAATTAGGAGACAGAATGCCGGTACTGGTATTCCCTAAGCAACACCTTCATTTTCATGTAAGAGAAGCAAGGAGACTATGAAATCAGCTGATATAACTCAAAAATCTATAGGCTAACACCATGTTATTTTTTTCAGTTATAACACCACAAGACATTCTTTTAAAAAATTAAATTTATTGGGGTAACAATGATTAATAGCATTATATGTTTCTGGTATATAATTTTATAATACATCATCTGTATATTGTGTGCTCACAAATCTAAGTCTAGTTTCCTCTGTCACCATATATTTGATCCCTTTGCCCTCTTAACCCCTCTACCCCATTCCCTTCTGGTAACCACCATACTGTTAAGACATTATTTTTAGGGCACACAGAGTTCTGACCATTACTTGATCCAGGTCATGGTCATACTTTAAGCCTGTCTTTTCTTTTTTTTAGTTATTTAACATTTATTTATTTATTTTTAATTTATCTTTATTGTTGAAATCATTACAGATGTTAAGCCTATATTTATTAGTTAGAGTTCTCTAGAAAAACAGAACCAATACGATGTGTATTTGTGATGGTGTGTTTATGCATATATGCATACATTGACTATATATCTGGGTACCGTGTCTCGCCAAGCTGACATATAAAATTAACCTGTAACAATTAGAAGCATCCAGACTGATCTTCAGTCTTTTCTTCCACACACCTTGCTACTCTTGTGCAACTGCCATCCCTTGTCCCTGAAAGTCCTGCCAAAGATAGGGTTCTCATTCCACACAACCACGTGATCATTTAAGTAACTCTCCCTCCACTGCTGCCTTTTAACCTGGTCCCATCAGGTAGGCAAGCCACGCATTCTCATTTCCTGAAAGGGTTGTTGTCCATTCTTCCTCTTCCATTAATCCCTATCTTAGTCAAGGTTCTTGTTTGCAAATAACACAAATTACTCTTAGTAGTCTTAGCTGAAATAGATTTAATAAAGGATATTAGGTAGCTCAGGGGATAATTGGAAAGGCCAGAGAAAGCTGCTCCATTTCCGAAAGTAAAGTCTACTTTACTTGAAGAGCTACTGAGGGAATGGCCTCCATAGCTGCCAGCTCCAGAACCCTGGGGCAGAACTGGCCTAGGGGAAACCTCCTGGGTGCCAAATCCCCAGGCAGAAACCTGGAAGGGCATTGCTAGGGCATATATACAAAAGAATGGATAGGAATAGTTCTTATTCTGGTTTGAAGAAATAGTCATCCTAAAGTGTTGAATATCTAGTTCGAAGAGTGGTGACAATGCAGTGCTGACAATTACATTTTCGGGTAATTAGGTAAGAATATGGGCATTGCCTCCCTCCTCAGAGCTGTGAATTAAAAGTAACCATTATAACTACTTCTTCGGTAACACAATACTTTAGATTGTTGTGGTAGGAAGGATTATGAGATGGCACCACGATTCTGTCCCCTGGTATACATGCCCCCTGAAATTCCCTCCCCTGGGGTGTATATGTGTGTGTGTGTGTGGGGTGGGAGGCGTGAATATTGTGGGAGACCACTCCCATGATGAAGTTACTAGTTGACCTTGAATTAATCAAATAGGAGATTAGCCTGGGTGGGCCTGGCTTAATCAGATGTGCTCTTTAAAAGAAGGCGACGTGTCAGTACCCCGGAAGACAAGCAGATTGCTAAGTTGTGAGAGAAAGAGGGCACAGGGCTAGAACCTGAAGACCCTGGCCAATAGCCAGCAAGGAAATGGGGACCTTGGTTCTATGCTGAAAAGAACTGAATTTTACCATCCATCTGAGGAGTGTGGAAGGGGGTCCCAAGCTACAGATGAGAATATGGCTTGACTGACATTTTGATTTTAGCCTTGTAATACCTTGAGCAGATAACCCAGTACGCCTACTGGATTGCTGACCTACTAAAAGTATAGGGTGATGAATGGGTATTAAGTCACTAAGTGATCAGTAATTTGATCTATAGCAGTAAAAAAGTAATATGGTTGTTAGGAGCTATCACGGAGAGAACTTTAATCACATAAAATGCCTCTCCAAATCTTAGACTTTGTATTTGCATCGGTAATGGAGACTTTCTCAGAGATATGGGACAAACAGAAGAGTCAACAAAATATGAATGAATCCACTAAATACCTCTCTTCTTTAGGTATAGGATCTACTACAGAACTTGGCCCATTATTAGCATATTTTAAATAGTAAATATTATCACATACATATAGAAAAACACTCATTAATTTTCATACTTCTTAAAATTCTACAATTTAGAGGTTCCTATTGCTTCCATTGTTAAAGCTAAAAGTCCATTTGCCTGTGTGAACAACTACATATATGCATATTTCTGAGCACAAGAATTCTTCATGTTAAGAAACCCAAAACTTTATGTAGTTCTTGTCAGTGTCATAATTCAAAAATCATGTTTTCTTTTCTATGCCCAGATCTATTTTACTGAAATAAATGGAGAGTGGATGGTAGCATTGATATTTTTTTTCTTTCTTAATAACTGGATCATATTTTCAAATGATTGATCTTATTCACCAACAGATGATTGAATTTTAGATATTGTTTGAAAATACCTAATGGCTATATAACAGAATGTTTAATCATACTTTGTAGACCTGTCCCAATTTTTAAGCTTCAAGATATTGAAAACCTCTATATCCTCTGGCACTGTTTATCTGATCATTTAGAAGTTAGAAATTGTACTTGGCTGTGAGTAACAGAAACCAGAAAAACAGAAGGTTAAACAAATGAAGGCTTTTATTTCCTTTACACTACGTGATGTTGGAGCGAGGCACCACAGGCCTGGTATGGTGGCTCCCTGCTACCGATATACCCCAGGTTCCTTCTGTGCTTCCATTCCGCCATCCTTAATGGATGCTTGTTGCCTCATGAGCCCAAGCTCATCACCACATCCAGCATCACATCTACTTTCCCAGAAGAAAGAAAAGAAAAGGCAAGGGAAAATATTTGTTGGCTGGGTGTGTGCTCCTTTTAAAGAAGTTCCCTAAAATTCTCACCCAGTGATGTTCACTTATATCTCATGGATTAGAGCACATGGCCACTTCTATTAGCAGGGGGATATTGTTAAGAAAATTAGTACTTGGGTTTTTTTTTTTTAAAGGCACTTTGCTGTTCCAAATTTT
>NW_006295391.1:3042761-3048086 GCF_000327345.1 Myotis davidii | reverse complement strand
CTATAAAGCTATAAAAATCTTTGGAATTATTCAAGGTAAACAGGGAGTTATAAATAAATTCCATGGGAAGAGCTGGCTCAGGACTGCAGTGGTCAAAAATCCAATGTACTGTTTGTGGGTTCTTTATTAAATGTTGATTCTCAGTAAGTACCGATTTTGAATTATAAGTAATCTTTTTTTTTCCTAAAACAAAAATCGATATTAGTATTCCAGTTCTTACAGACATTTATATATGGTAATAAACCTGATGTTCTAAGGGAAAAACAACTGTGAAGTGATAACAAATAGATGGACAAATGATGAAAAATTTTAACACTGACATGTGCTCTATACACAATGAAGATACCATTTTCTTGAACAGAACAACAGTTGATCCAGCTGAGAATAATCTGACTTTTAGGTACAGGCCTAACACAGTCAAGTAATTTATTTTTGCCCTCTGAGGAAGCAGGTTAGTTTCAGGGGAGTTTGATTTTGGGTGGAAGGGAAAATCTGAATGCTCACATTTCACTTAGCGTTCCGGCACCAAAAAGTCTCCTTTTCTACACCTGCTCCAATATATTTTGTCTACTAATAAGCATGTAAAATATATTTGTTTTGGTTTTCTTGTCTGTAAAATGGGAAAAACAATTGTACCTACTTGATAGAGTTGAAGAATGAATAGAGTTAATATGTGAAAATTGCACAGAATGGTGCTGGTACATAGTAAGTGCTATATGAGTTTGCTAGTATTAGTTATCAAAGAAAATCTGAAAATAAGGTTAATAACATCTATTCTTGGGTGGACTTAGTGTAGGGTTGTCAAATGGCAATTTAGTCTTCAGGTGAGGATGGGAATGGTAGTTTAAGATTAAACTTTTTTGCCCTGACTGGTGTGCTCAATGGTAAGAACATTGGCCCATGCACTGAAGGGTCAATTCCTGGTCAAGGGCACATACCTGGGTTGCAGGTTCTATTCCTGACCCTGTAGGTTGTGTGCAGGAGGCAACCAATCTTTGTGTCTCTTTCACATCAATTTTTCTCTCTCTCTCATGCCCTCCTCCTCTTCCTCCTCTTCCTTCTCCTCCTCCTCTTCCTTCTCTCCTCCCCCTCCTCCTTCCCACTCCCTCCCTTCAACTCTCTCTAAAAATCAATGGTTGAAAATATCCCTTTATGCCTGAGAATTGACATTTTTTTATTGTGGAGAAGAGAAAACATTCCTGATGATACACAGATCTTCAGTGGCTTACAGGGGATAAATGGCCCACTTAGGTATAGTCTTTGCCTTCCCTGCAGGAGGACATCCTTGGCCCATTCCATCCAGGAAGTGTTTCCCAAACTCAATGGCAAAAAGAGTCACTGGGTTTCATCCCAAGCCAATTGAATCAGAACCTGTCGAAGAAGGGGATCTAAGGATCTGCATTTTAATAAGGGCTCCTGCTAACTCTTGGACCAGGCGCCTCGGGAAACATGATGTTCTCCAAGCAGTGGTGGCAAAGTTGGAACCTGGGGTGGCTCTGTGGGCAGTAAGCAGGCACAAGTGGATGGACTTAGGATGGGCTAGAGGAGGAGACCGGAATTCAGGCAGAAATGGAAGTAAACTGAGATGAGGAACAGAGAAATTCAAAGAGTAGCAGAACCATGTTGGTGGATTTCCCAGTTCTTTACCTTTGTCATTTTGCTCTCTGGGCCGCACGTCCCCACATGTAAAACCATGGGCTGCCCTGCATTTAGAGCCCTGTCAGGAAGGGTCATCATTCACAGGCTTATCACAATCTGCTCTTCAACCAGCACCAGTCTGCTTGGGTTGCTTTGCTCTTTGGGCTTCAATGCTACATTCCATGCAAGTAAAGTGTTCAATACCATTTCTTCAAAGTTTGAAAACTAGCCCAGCCGGCGCGGCTCAGTGGTTGAGCATCGACCTGTGAACCAAGAGGTCACGGTTCAATTCCCAGTCAGGGCACACGCTCGGGTTGTGGGCTCAATCCCCGGTAGGGGTGTGCAGGAGGCGGCCAGTCAATGATTCTCCCTCATCATTCATCTTTTCTTTTTTAAATTATTTTTATTGATTTCGGAGAGGAAGGGAGAGGGAGAGATAGACACATCAGTGATGAGAAAGAATCATTGATTGGCTGCCTCCTGCACGCCTCTACTAGCGATGGAGCCTGCAAACTGGGCATGTGCCCTTGGTCAGAATCAAACCTGGGACCCTTCAGTCAACAGGCTGACGCTCTATTCCCTGAGCCAAACCAGCTAGGGCATCATTGATGTTTCTGTCTCTCTCTCCCTCTCCCTTCCTCTCTGAAATATAAAAAATAAATGAAAAAAAGTTTGAAAACTGCCACACTAAATGATTGCCCAGGTCCTGACAGCTCCAGGACATTCAGTGTCTGTAGCAGCAATGCCAACAACACAGGTCATTAGCAGAGAGAAGAGCACCAGGGGCCCTAGGAAGCAGGCCACAGTTTGAGGCTTAGTTGTTTTGTTTTATTTTTATATTGACTCCTGCTGTTCAAGCCTCCTGGCTTCCTTGTTACGGGGGCTGACATTTAGCTGGAGAGGAAATAATTGTGATATTTCCATGAATATAGCAACTCAACCCAAAGACAAAAATCTGCTCCAAGGGTTGTTTGTCATTGTGTAGTAGACAAAAATAACAACTGGTTAATTCTCTGAATTTCCCCCTTTTTTTGCCAGTTATTTTAGTATTAAGTAGCTATAACTAAACGTAGGTCCTGTTGAGTGACCCGGAGTAAGGCCAGCTGTGCCTTCAAAAGCAGCTGTGGCCAGCGGAAAGCCAGGTGCCTGGTGCTAGAACTTGTCAGGAGTTACATCTTCAGAAACAAGCGTCCGTTTACAAATGGACATAACCTTTGCCTCGTCCTCACCCTCCAACTCAGGGAAAGACTGCTGAGTATATGTGGCGAAACTTTGGTTCAGGCTCCGCTCTGTGCTTGCTAGTGTACCTTGGACAAATCACCTATCTTATCTAAAGTGGGGGATAATAATACCTACTTTGCAGCACTGCTGTGAGGATTACGTAAGATAATGCAAGTGAAAGCATTTTATAAATAGCACACAGTCTTATAGTATAAAGATGCATTTATCATAATATGAATAATGGCACCATATTCAAGTAAACACCATTAGGAGAAAAACACTATCACATTCACAAGCTATACAAATGCTTTTATATATAATCAGACACTGTACATTCATGAACATATTCATTCATTCGTTCATTCATTCATTCACTAGTTCCTGCCTGTATAGCACCAGTCCCTGTGGGAAATAAGTAAATGAAGAGGGAATGGTTGGATAAAAATAATGTTTAGGGTTTGATGATCATATAGTTCAGTGTCTATTGAGCCAGTGCTGTGTTCCAGGAATGAGCTGTTTGTTCTCTGTGGGAACATAGATAGTTAAGGCCCGGTCTCTCCAGTGGAGGGCACATAGTTACAGAAGGGAGACAGTGGCTCAGTAAGCTTGGTAACCAGAGTTGGCCCCAACTTGGCAAATGGATGCTGACTGAACACAGATTTTATCTCTTAAGGCCATGTCCCAGAATGTGCATTGCTCTTCCCATCCCCCCAATGAATCCCAGTAATCATTATCTTGCTCAGATGCTCAAGAGTCTCCCAAATGTCCTGAATACATTGCACAGGATCTCTTCAGGGCTGAGCCCAGTTCAGAGCAGATGACTCAACTTGTAGACCCTAGACTAGTAGAGTGATCGTGCTCAGAGCCCCTCTAAACTAGTACTGAAGGGAAAATGACTTAGCAAATAAAAGGTAAAGTCGGTGGGCCTCCATTGAACATGGTCTTTCAAATTGTCGTAGAGAACACAAGTGATTTAGCATGTACGTGTATAATTATGTTGACACAATGTGCAAACGATATAGCAGGGATGCATGGATCCAGGCTGCCTGCTGGAGTGATTTCAGACTATCACACCCTTTGTTTTATGGGTGTTACGTGGCCTCATGGCGCACCAGGCATTAGTCTCCCACGCACTGCTCATTTACATCAGTGCTGTTACCTACACAGGGTTAATCCCAAACTTGCTTTTCTTGCTTTTAACAAACATAAATAAAAACAAATGTAAGTGTGGCTGTCTAATCCCCTATAGGAAGGCTGGATTGGGTGGTAACTACTAGAGTTTCCCAGTCTAGGCAAGCCCTTTAATCTCCCTGGCTTTTCTCAGAAATGGTAACAATGAAGATGAAAGTATTTTCCCCCATTGAGTGCTCCTCTCCCCACCCCCTTTCTCTCTTTCTCAAAGGCTCTTAGGTTACACAAGAGCACTGCGTATATTTTGCAATCCAAAGAGATCCAGCCAGGATAAAGGGCAGGGTTTCCTGCTGGGGAGCCCTGGGAGGCCAGCAGCCTTCCCTCCAATCTCTGTGAGACGCTCCCTGTCCTGCCCTGACATTCTCGGTGCCTTTGACTTTGATTAGGTCCAGAGACTCCAGTGGGGGAAGGCAGCTGGTGTGTACTTTTCCTCTGGATGTTAGAAATACTATCAGGCACCACGCAGTATCAGAGTGGGCGGGTACTTCCTGCTCTGCTATTGAATGATTCCATTTCCTCTTCCACAGTTTTGGGAGGCCAAGTCCTTGTGCTCCAGACACAGTTTTGCCCAGGCCTGTGGTGACACCTGCGCCATTGTCCCAGGTGCTTTTTAATCTCCGTTTATCAAGATGATTTCACAGCTCTTGAATATAGACGAAATGTATGTGTCCTTTGCTGTTCTTTAACAACTGTAACATTATCATAACATGTGTATTATTCTCTTAAAAATATATATACACTGAGTGGCCACATTATTATGACCACCTGACGTTTGTAGGCAAATTAGCTATAATTTTGCCCTGAAGTTGCTAGAGGGCCATACCATTATAAATAGGGAAGCAGGTTGTTTACCATGACAGTAGAAATGATTTTTTTCTGAGGATATGGGTAAACAACAATGTGATTTAACAGCCTTTGAACATGGGATATATATATAAATGTATATATGTTAAGTGGCCGGATTATTATGACCACCTGACCTTTATAGGCAAATTAGCCATACACTTCATCATATGTGATATGGAAGCCGAAGGC
The DNA here is from genome assembly GCF_000327345.1 of Myotis davidii. Classification (NCBI taxonomy): domain Eukaryota; kingdom Metazoa; phylum Chordata; class Mammalia; order Chiroptera; family Vespertilionidae; genus Myotis; species Myotis davidii. The sequence continues at coordinate 3,043,001 of NW_006295391.1, read as the reverse complement.
CTGTTCAAACACCTTTGCTGTCTGCAGTTACCAAGATACAACGTCTCTAATTCGCACAGGAACACAAGGATTGGACAATCGAGCATTGGAAAAAAAGTCATGTGGTCCGATGAATCACGTTTCCAGTTACATCATGCAGATGGCAGAGTAAGAATTTGGCAGAAACAGCATGAAAGCATGCACCCCACATGCATGAGTACGACGCTTCCAGTTGGTGGGGGCAGTGTTACTGTTTGGGGA
>NW_006295391.1:3037501-3042751 GCF_000327345.1 Myotis davidii | reverse complement strand
ATATATATATATATATCAAGCTAGATAATGGATAAACTTAGTTACATAAGGGTTATGTAAAAAGCGTTCCAAACTTGTTTAGTTCATGCATTTCTTATGACCAGACACCACCACACATTAGTGATCTTGTAATAAATCTTGTAAGAATGCTAAGACTAAGATTATCCTGAACAAACTGATCACCCCCTACTCCAATCTCATAATAATAATGGCAACTAACGTTTGCCCAAGGCCCAGCATTTTGGAAAGAACTTTGCTATAAGTTACCCATTATATTTCTCATCCCATTATCAATGACATTTCACAGATAGAAACCCGAAGCTTAGAGAGGACAAGAGGTTTGCCCAGGATCCCTCAAGTGTACATGAGGAACAGGATTTGAGGCCAGACTTCTGACAATAGAGCCACCAAGGCTGCTCAGCCTCTTCAAGTTTCCTTCGAGAGGCATAGGAGCGAGCCAAGATGGTGTGGGGATAGCTTACAGGAGTAGCACGAAGGGACTGTGATGTGGTTGTCATTTGCTGCCTGTAATTGTGTCACCCAGCGTGAATCTCTTCGTTCATCTAGGCCTCAGGTTCCTCCTTTCTAATAGGAACAGAGGGATCACACCAGTGTTCGTCCTTGGTCGGTGGCTGCCTGCAGGCCTCTCAAAGGTCCTGCAAATGCCTGACTCGCTTCATGGAGGTGGAGGCTGACCTCGGACCCTTCTTAACTCCTGTTTTCAAATTTCTGAGTTCATCGAAACAGCCTCTTAGTTTGAATGTTAGAAACGGATTGTAGGAGAAACCACATCACTCTACAGAACCAAGAAAACAGATGTTGAAAACTAGTTTTGCAACCTTTACCTTTCACCCATTATGGAATACAAACCGATTAAAGTTGAAGAGGCCAAGAATGGATGGAAATTGGAAGATTTCTTTAGAGACGGCTGTCAGTATGCTGTTAGTATTCTTTGTCCATGGAGGGTGAAGGGAGTACTCTTCCCTCACCCCATGGTCATGAGCAACGTTTCAGGGACTTGATTTGCACCCCTGCAGTCTGAGGAGACTTCCGGAATCTGTATCAACTGCACCAGGAGAGACCTAGGCCACGCCGCTGGCTGAAGCGCCGCACCTGGAGCGGAGGACGGTGGCTTGGGAAGTTACTGCACTCCCTGTGAATGGAAGGTCAAAGCTGTGTGCTTCTTGTGGGCCAGGTGCAGGCTAAGACAGAGCATGCACTAGTGTGGGGTTGCCTTAGATTCCACCTGAGAGAGCCACCTAGGATCTCAGTGAGATCTCAGTTGAACAAGGCTGGAGGTGGGACTGATGGAAGACTCATTGGAAACCAATCTGAAGACAATCACATACCTTTGTCAGAGGAACAGCAAATGACAGAACACAGAGTGGAGAGTCTCCCTATGACAATACCCCTTCAGAGACAGTCAACTTGGAACACTTGCCAAGTCCGCTGAGCCCCTCCCTGTGCCACCCAGGACAGCACCTGTTGAGTAACACCTTTCTTGCTTCTTTACCTTTCCTTTTCCTCCTGGGCTCCCCACCTCCCCCCACTCCCCTTTAAATGTTTGTTAGTTCACTATAAAGGATATTATAAATGATACTGCTGAACAGCCAGATGAAGAGGGACAGAAGACTTCATTGCGTAGATGATGGATTGAGTCATTGACCATTGGTGATTGATTTAACCTCCAGTCCTCCTGACCCGTTAGTCCTTTAATTAGCTGGGGCAAACCAGGTAGGAGAAGAAGGTGGGTAAAGCTAAAGATCAGCCAGCTCATGCCCCTTCCCATGCTGGGGCCCAGCCTAAAGCAGTCCCACAGGGAAGGGGAGACACATCGGCTTTGAAAGGTGCTCAGACTAATAACTGAATTGTTTGAAGAATACAGTGAGCAGAGGACTTCCCATTCCTTTGGGAAAATCTGCGAAAGACCAGAAAAGGCTGGCACGAAGTCACATCCACAGGAAAAGGCTCACCAGCCCCAAAGAATGGGCAGGCAGGGGCCATGGGGAGAAAGAACAAAGCTGTTTTCTGCTACCTTTCATGGGTCCTGAATATTGGACATAATGGTTACATCTAAAATACTACTACTTTTTCTTGCTCCTAATAAGTTTATTTGAAAAAGAGTTTTTTTAATTTCAAAAGCTTGGAAATCGCTGAAAGTCACTGATGCTGAAAGCCACTTTTGACATTGGCACCCTTACCCATTAGGACAGAGTGGAACAAGTGGCAGAGTTTCTTTTTCCCCAGCCCCACGGTGTTCACACCCATTTAGATCTTGTGGCATGAAATTAAAGGAACTGAAATTGTTGCCTTCTCTTAGAAGAGAGGGCACAGCCGTGATCCTGGTCCCTCCCACCCCCCACCCCTCAACACAGAGACACTAATAAACCTTACATTTGAATTAGGGTGAGCGTGAATGAGGAATAAAGATAACAAGAGGGGGGTGTCAACAATGAGGTGAGGATCAGAAGAGGAAAGGGAAGTGGGGGGTGGTTACTGTGGGCACAGGGCAGCCTTCCTGGTCAGAAGGAAAAGGGAACTAGCGCCCCCCGGGGAAGAACCAGGACTGCCTCCTCATTATCGGTTCCCACAGCACCATTTCCCAGCTCTGCCCCCTTCTCCCGCTTCCTGAAGGATGTGGGGACCACAGCACTTGAATGAGCCTGCCCATCGTTCTGGTACTCACCTACCACACTCTCAGTCTTTCCTCTCTCTGCCTTCCTCCCTGGGGTCTTACCAATGCCCCTTCCCCAGGGATTGCTTCTTCTCTGACTGCACAGTGTGCCCCAGGGCCATCTACAGATGCAAGCTCTGATGTGGAGCATCTTCTTACAGTTCCCATTCTACCGGCTGCCAAGCAATTTAAAAGTTTTATGTTAAAGCAAACTTGGGTACATTATGGTGTAGGACAGTGATGGTGAACCTATGACACACGTGTCAGAGGTGACACACGAACTCATTTTTTTGGTTGATTTTTCTTTGTTACATGGCATTTAAATATATAAAATAAATATAAAAAATATAAGTCTTTGTTTTTCTATGGTTGCAAATATCAAAAAATTTCTATATGTGACACGGCACCAGAGTTAAGTTAGGGTTTTTCAAAATGCTGACACGCCGAGCTCAAAAGGTTCGCCATCACTGGTGTAGGATGTAAAACTTGTATTCTTGTTAAGTCCAACAGGAAACTTGATATGAATGTTGAGCTTTGGGCTCCTTCATGCTTAGTTCACTTCAGTTCTTGGTTCCTTCTGCTCTGCTATTGGAGATGGTTTCCTGGAAGCGCTTGAGGAAATTTGGTCTACGTTGTTTCTGCTCTCAGGAGCATCTGTATTGGGAATAGCAACGATTATTCAAGAACCAAAGAAATGGCACTTTAGTAAGAAAAATGAAGGTGGTTTGATGGGAGTTGGAACAGATCTTTTGGTGGGTGTGTGAAGCAACTCTAATTTCATGTATTCCGCCAACTGATGGGGCCAGCTCTGTTTATAAATCTCTGTATATCCAGGTAATAAAAAACAGGAATGATTTGATGAGAGTTTATTAGACCAGCTTTTCCCAAAGGATGCTTAATAGCATACTAGTCATGTAAAATGCCTCAAGAACGAAGATAAGGAGATACCTGGTCAGATAAGGAGACACCTTGGAGAGTCACAAATGCAGAGATAGATATTAAAGGCTCTGAGAAACCATGCAGCTAAACAAAAAGTCTGTTTGAGCCAGTGTTGCCCAAATGTAGTGGGTCCTTTTTAAAAATATAACTTCTAAAAATATAGCTCTATTATAATACCTCAGAATTAGTATTCTGGGAGACACATCTATGGAAACACTGTATCAGGTTATATTACATATCAGAAGTTAAAATAGTTTTTACGAAGGACGCCCCTTGTTTGTTTTCCCCTTTTATCTCATGTTTTGAACACATTTTCTAGTAAATAAAATCAAGCTTATTTCACTCACAGTTATGCCAAATGGAGTTATATAAGCACTAGTAACCCGGTGCACAAAATTCGTGCACAGGGGTAGCGGGGGAAGGGGAAGGGCCCCTCAGTCTGGCCTTCACCCTCTCCAATCTGAGACCCCTCAGGGAATGTCCAACTACCTGTTTGTGCCCACACTTTTAACAGATAACAGCTCCATTGTTGTTTCTTTCTTATGCTTAAAACCATTGGAATTAGTAGGTATTCAAAGTGTGTATACATTTTGGGGGGACACCCTGTATATCTCTAGTCAGCGGTGAAAGAAACCAACAGCAGATTTGGAACCCCCAGACAGGGAACCTCGCTCACTCCCCACATGTCTCCCCACTTCACTTTCTACCTTCGCGGGCAGCAGGAGAATCAATGTTTTCTCTCATTAATTTGGAAAAGCACATCCTGTCACCCGCTGCCTGGCAGGAGTATGCTAGGCCCCAAGCAAGTGAGGCTCAGTCAGGGCAGCCTTCGCTCATGGGTGCTGGCACCCAAAGTGGACATTCCTCCTCTACAGTCGCCCCGACTATCCCACTGTTTCACTGAGAGGATGGAATTCCTCTTCGCCTCTGGGTTCTTGATCTGGCCCGCCACGGTGGCTGTCCCTGCGATCCTACACCTTCTGAGCCAGGAGGCGGATCTTGTACAGCCACTCCTGGGCGCTGATTGCCTGCAGGCGCTGCTTCAGCTCAGCCTGGCGCGCCCACAGCTGTCACCACCGCCATGTGGGGTGTACAGGCCGCCCTCAGCCGGCCTGCCTCCCCTGTCCAGAGGCTGTCTGCGCTGCTCACCTGCCCAGAGTGACTGGGGCTGGGTGGAAGCCAGGCATCCTGCCCTGCCCAACCCCGGCCGATCCACCCCTGTGCGAGCTGCCGCCCCGCCAGGAAGGGTCACGGATCCGGGTCCCAGGACTGCGGACAGCCTCAAGCACTGCCCCCTGCCCGCCAGGTCATGGATCCGGGTCCCGGACCGGGGACAGCCTTGCATGCTGCTGCCCGCCTTCAGTATGCAAATTAGCCACCATCTTGTTGCTTCAGGGTGGGGGTCCCCACTGGGGTGCCTGGCCAGCCTGGATGAGGGGATGATGGCTGTTTGCAGCTGGTCACACCCCCTTCAGGGTGGGGGTCTCCACTAGGGTGCCTGGCCAGTCTGGGTGAGGGGCTGAGGGCCGTTTTCAGGCTGGCGGGCGACTGAAGCTCCCAACCTCTCCTTTTTTTTTCTTTTTTTTTAATTCTGGGATTTATTTACCTTCTATGGCTGTCACTGGCACTGAGAGCAG
>NW_006295391.1:3033687-3036990 GCF_000327345.1 Myotis davidii | reverse complement strand
TATTTTATAAAGGCTATTATTGGGCTTATGTGGCATACATTGCTTTTGTACTCAAAGTTCTATTAATCTAAAGATGACTTCATATTGGCAATGCTCAAGGTCACAGAAAGTGATAATATATTACAAAAAGTTTGAAAAAGCAGGAAAATTCTGAAGCATGACAAAACTTTTGGTCTTTAAGTAGAATTTTTTATTCCCGGTTAATTGAATAGAAGGATTGCAGAAGTGCAATCTTGTTTTACAGATGACATGTATCATGTTCTACAGATGACAAAGCAATCTCCGATAACCATCTCACTTAATTCTCCCAGCAACCAGGTGACGCGGTTGTCAGTACACAGATGCACCGAAGAGTGCTGCATTAAGTTATTTTGAGGATCTTTTGGTGGCAGATGATAGCAACCCGACATAAACTACCTTATGTAAGAAAGGTCATTCATTGGAAGGATGCTGGTGGGTTGTTGTTGTTTTTTTTTCATAGACTTCTAGGAAGTGTTGAATAACCAGCTACAGGAAGAGCAGAGGTGCAGCTGGCCCATGCATGCTTCAAGCCCAGGGACAAGGAAGATGTCAGGATTCTTTTCAATCTCACATGCTGCTCTGGAGGCTGGCTTCATTCTCATTTCTGACTGGCTTTCTCCACTTGGTGGAATATATACTTTCCAAAAGCAACTGGGTTTTATAACTAAGGGTGAGGCCCCTGGAGACAGAGAGATGCTTCAACTTAAACCTCAATTACATGCCGAAACCGGTTTGGCTCAGTGGATGGAGCGTCGGCCTGCGGACTGAAAGGTCCCAGGTTCGATTCCGGTCAAGGGCATGTATCTGGGTTGCGGGCACATCCCCAGTGGGGGAGCAAAAATGTAGGTGAGGAAGAGTTCTGACTGGCTTTCTCCCCTTGGTGGAATATATACTTTCCAAAAGCAACTGGGTTTTATAACTAAGGGTGAGGCCCCTGGAGACAGAGAGATGCTTCAACTTACACCTCAATTACAAAGCCACTGCCACAAAGAAGGACTGTGGCTCCACTTAAGTCCCATGCTGGCCTGTGGCCGAACTAACAACAGCCAGGGACATGGGCCCTTACCTATGTATATAGTGGCTTCTGTGGCAAAAATGTAGGTGAGGAAGAGCTGTGAGAGTAGGGGTGGGGAGGAAATAGATTCTTAGAAAAGATGTGCGAGGCAGATAATTCTGTAGGTGTGTACTTCATGTCACGCACTGGGGACTGTCAGCAGAACCCCCAAGCCCACTATAGCTGAGCTGATGCTCAGTTACAGCAGGAGAAGGACTGTATTTTAATGGAAACTCCACCGGTCATTACCTTCAAGGAGGCCACATTTTCCCCATCACACACCCAGAGAAATGTAAGCCAGGCTCTATTCAGGCCTGAGGTTCGTAAACACAGCCGAGGTTCGTTCTTGAGCTCCTATTGTTAAGGTAAAACTGGCCAGAAAAGAACTACAAGAAAATAACTTGACCTGGAGGAAGACAGGCATCTCTGTGCCTGGGATGTTTCCTTGTGTGACAATTCACAGGGAGGTAAGGATGAGGGTTTTGGTTGCAATTAAAACTTGAACTTCCTAACCTTCCTAGGGAAGTCTGTGTGCAGATGTCTCAACCCCTATTCCAGGAGGGAGGAGGAGTGAAAAAAAGATGTGGGAAGAAAAAAGGAATTGTTTGATTCCCAGGCAGGTGTCAGGTGTAGTCAAGCCTACACACCCACAAAAGAACATGCAGTTGTGGAACTGTTCTGTAGGAACATAGCAACTTGTACTGTTGGAATGTTTTATAATTATTTTCTTTTATTTCCCTTAGTATTATTCTCAAAAGCAAGGGTATATTTCAACTGTGCTAAGGGGAATGTCCACCCCATTCTTCCCCCACACCCTGTCTCTCTGTGTCTTTATTTCTAATATCTGTGGGGCTAATTTTGGTGATGGCTCTAGAATAAAAGGAAGAAAATTCCAAGGGTCAGGAGAAACTCCCCTTTTGTGGTTGGTAATGGTGGTAGTCTGAGGAGGCTGTATTGGGTGTTTAGAAGCTGTGCTGGTTAATTTTATGTTTCAACTTGGCTGGACCATGATGCCCAGATAGCTGGCAAAACATTCTGTGAAAGTGTTTTTTTGGATGAGATCGACATTTAAATTGATAGACTTTGAGTAAAGCAGATTACCCTCCTTATTGTGTGTGGGCCTTGCCCAATCAGTCAAAGGCTTGAATAGAACAATGGTTCCCCCCGAGCTAGAAGAAATTCTACCAGCAGATTGCCTTTGTATTCTTTCCTGGGCCTTTAGCTGGCTCTATAGATTTTGGATTTACCAAGCCTCCACAATTGCATGAGCTAATTCCTTAAACTTCTCTTCTCTTCTCTTCTCTTCTCTTCTCTTCTCTTCTCTTCTCTTCTCTTCTCTTCTCTTCTCTTCTCTCTCTCTCTCTCTCTTTCTCTCTCTCTCTCTCTCTCTCCTTTCTCTCCCCCTACACTGTTGGTTCTGTTTCCATGGTGAACTCTAATGCAGAAGCTATTCCTATAAGCAGACTTTACAGAAAGATTGCCCAGTCAGAGCCCTTCTTCAATCCTGGGGGCTGTTGCTGTACATAGTCCTGTATTTGAAGAGAATAACAAGAGAGAATAAATTAATTTCCCAAATATCAGTGACTACTTATAATTTATCAAGGGCCCTTTGCCGCTAGGTCTCAAAACCCAACATGGTAGACAACAACCAAGATGGCGGCATAGATAAACACCTGAGCTTGCTGCCGCGCACAACCACATTAAAACTACAACTAAAAGACAAAACAAACATCATCCAGAACCATGGGACGGCTGGCTGAGTGGAAATTCTACAACTAGAAGGAAAGAGAAAAGCGCATTGAGTCCAGTAGGAGGTGCAGAGGTGTGGAAGTGTGGAGGTATGGAGGCATATGTGGAAACGGGCTGGCAACTAGGTACATTGTTGTCTTTTTCAATCAGGAGGGAGATACAAGCTCCCAATTGCTCGGAACTCCAGTTCCGGGTGAGAATTTGGGGACCCAGACTCATATGGAGAGAAACTGTACTGTCTGGCATCAGGCTGGAACATGAGGGTTACTTTCTCACTGAGGTGCTTGCAGAGGTTGTTGTTCCAGCATGGGGCCACAGGACACAGACCCCGGGACCTCTCCAAGGCAGAGCAGACTGGCAGCCATTGCTGTTTGCTCCGCCCTGGTGATTCCCAGAGACCCCGCCCCACCCAAGCTGCATGCAGAGGCTTTTGCATAAGAATGGCCTGGCCTTTCTCTGCCTAAAACCTGTCAAAAATC
>NW_006295391.1:3018100-3032515 GCF_000327345.1 Myotis davidii | reverse complement strand
AGTATTATATGAACTTCTGAAAGGTTTCCTTTAAGAAGAGGAAGAAGAAAAGGTAAAGATAAAAATTATGAACAACAAAGTGACAACAAATACATATCTATCAACAAGTGAATCTAAAAATCAAGTGAATAAATAATCTGACGAACAGAATAAACTGGTGAATAGAATAGAATCAGGGGCATAGAAAGGGAGTGGACTGACAATTCTCGGGGGAAGGGAGTGTAGGGGGTTCGGGAAGAGACTGGACAAAAATTGTACACCTATGGATGAGGACAGTGGGGTGGGGTTAAGGACAGGGGGTGGGGTGGGAACCAGGTGGAAGGGAGCTATGGGGAGAAAAAGAAGAACAACTGTAATAATCTGAACAATAAAGATTTATTTAAAAAAACAAAAAACCCAACACAGTAGAAGTTGGATGTGCAGAGATGAAGGTGAAGGGGGTTTCGGGTAACAGAACACTTGTCCTGGGAGCATGCAGGGGCGTGCAGCAATGTGACCAGGGAGCCGGCAAGTTTGATAGAAAAATACCTAGAAAATGTGAAATAAATGATAGGAAGACTGTATTGGAAAAGGTGTGCATGGCCTTGATTGTCAGGCCTTTCCTCTAGACTAGAGGCCAGGAGAAGGTAATGAGGATTTCTGAAAGAGGGAGTGAAATATTGGGAGGGGAGGAAGCTGGCAATGCAACACTAAGCTGCTTGGAAAGAAAAGATTGGGAGTAACAATCCATGTGGAAAGTTGTAATTATCTCCATATTAATTCCTTGATTCACTGGGCATTTATTGAGCCCCTGTTAGTGCCAGGCATGGTGCAGCTGAAGGATAAATAAAACGGAGACTGAAGGGCCCACCACCGCTCTGGGAGATGTGGGTGGAGGAGGAAACGGAAGAAATACTGTGGGAGTATTTCCAGCCTTTAGTACTCAGGCCCGAGGTCCGGTTCATATCAGATTCTGACACAAAACTGAGTTCAAATTTTTTCAGGGAACCTAATAATAAGTGCTTTTATACCTTGTTCATACATGGTCTCATAATAACAGAAGACAAAGGTCCAAATTGATGGGGAAAAATAATCCCAGTAGTTGTGAATCTGATTGAGTGTGTGAGTGTGTGTGTGTGTGTGTGTGTGTGTGTGTTACTGTCAGTTTGCCGGGGGTGGGGGGATTTGCTGTTTAGGCTAAGTCAGGATTAGGCCCTGAGCGGGGAGAATGCCCTTACACCTGGTGAAGGCGGTCCGGATGACTCAGAGGATGGGCCCTATGAGCGCAAGAGATTGGACTTGGACCTGTAGCCAGAACATGCTATTTTCTTATCTTTAATCTCCACACCGCGTGTGTTTATTCTTCTCTCGCAAGAGCCAAGCCCAAGGTGCGCTGCCTGTTTTATTAAGGAACTACTCCTTTTTGGACAGCTGTGTGCCCTACAGACGCCCTCCTGAGAAGGAGGAGGCAGGCAGAGCAGTGCACACATGGCGCTGGCCTGTAGCACGCTCCCCCATCCAGGAGACCAGCAGTTACACCCTGGAGTGCAGGGTTCAGGGCAGGGCCGGGAGGGGCTTTCACTTCCCTCATTCATGCACCAGGAAAGGCTCAGCGCTATCTCACCAACCTGATTTCTGAGAAGTCAGGCAACCCGATTGCCCTTTACAGCTCGGTAAATGATACATTCAAAGGACTCATAAAAATTAATCTCGACACTTCCTCCAAAGCTGGTTCCATGAGATGAAAGAGTGCGCATGAGTCTCCTTTCTATTTGGGCCCAGGACGGCCGGAGCCGAGTGTGCCAAGAGGAAAGGGCTGCTTCCTTGTGGCGCTGGCCATGCTCATCGCCCTTGCAGAGGGCCCTCATGCTCCCGCCACAGACACAGATCCCTCAATAGATGCCTTGGAAGCAGGAAAAGCTGCCTTTTGAGAGGTTTCTAGACTGTTCTCCAATTCGGTGCTTCCTCCAATCCCTCCTTTCAATGAAATGAAGTCATTAATTATTTTGAAAGTAGTAATAGCTATCCTTTACCGAGGACGTAATACGGGACAGTTTACTTACATGCTGTCCGTTTAATCCTTACCATCATGCATTGCATTCAGCAGTGATCCCTGGGGAGTCAGAAAAAAATAACTTGCCAAGGTCACACAGCTAGAAAACGAGGGCGTCTGTACACAAACCTAGCACTGCCTATTGTCACTTCGTATAGGAATTCTACCTTATTTAAGGCAATATCCAGGTAATTTGTGCTTATTTTCTATGGAAGTAAAATGCAGGTACTGTAGCCATGTATGTTTTAAGTAGAAGGGAGTATGAGGTCTAACTTACTTCCTTCTAAAGATTCTCTATTCAGAGAGAGTGCAGGGAAAGGTACATAAAAATAATTTTCAGCACTGTGTCAAATTTCTGATAGCAAGACAGTAGGAAGGGAGTGACTTTATGGTTTTAGAAATTGAAAGTTTAGCCAAAAAAAAAAAAAAATACCAAGTAAAGAGCCCAGTTGGTATGACTCAGTGGTTGAGTGTCAACCTGTGAACTAGGAGGTCATGGTTCAATTCCTGGTCTCTCTCATCATCGCTGTTTCTATCTCTCTGAAATAAATAAAAACCAACAACAAACAAGTAAAGAATAATTGGGTATACTCCCATTATTGTTAAAATCTTCGCCTATTAGCCTCTAGTATTTTTTCAAAGAAAAGTGGCTTTACTTTTTAAAAGTTACTCAGACTATTTAGGAGAGTAAAAATGAAAAGTAAGAGTGAATCACCCAGAAGTTGCCACGACTAACGCTGATGGACATCAGCCTTCTATGCACACACTCAAAGCAACATCCTTTAGGCAAATAGCATCATGGTGAACGTGCGATCCTCAAAATTAAAAACTTTGTACTTATTGGAAGAAAAGTGAAAGAAAACGCAACTGGAGGAATTGGTGAACTTCAAGTAAATGTTTCTTCTCCACTCAGGATATTGGCTAAATGTCTCTCTAAGGCTATAAAAGAGGTTGTGATGAACATTTAAAGGAATTTTTAACCCAGATTTAGATGGTGTAAATGAGAAAATTAGCATTGTCATTTTTTCCATCTCCCCTTTGCCCATCTCTCAAATATTAACTATATTACTATTTTCAAATTATTCCGACACATAATGTTTACATTCTGCAATTACAGTGTCACTATTTTTGTGTAACTTCTTTGTTTAAATGGAAGTGTTGTTCTCCGCCAGTCTTTGTACTATAGTTTCTTTGATCTTTACTTTGATTCATCTCTTATTTGTTTGTCAGATAGTGTTTCAAAAGGGCACGTTGGCACCATATTCCCTGGTCCTTTCATGTTTGAAAATACCTGTTGTTGTCTTTATACTAGAAAGACCTCATGACTGAATCAGTGCTCCTGAGTCACAGTTTCTTTTCACTGGAATTTTGTGGTTATTTCTCTAGTCTTACACCTTTGTATATGATTGTGAAGACATAGGAGACCAGGCCAGCTTGTTTTTTTTCCATCTTTGCAGGTCAGAGTTCACCAGAGAAAGAGAGCTATATATATATATATCTTCCATATATAGGAGACTTATATAGAGACTCACTATAAGGAGATGATGGAGTCTGAAAAGTCCTGAGATCTGTAGTTGGTCAGTTGGAGACCCAGGAAAGCCAACATGCAGTTCCAACCTGAGTCCGAAGGCCTGAGAAGTAGGAGAATTGATGGTGTGAGGCCCAGGGGGGACAATGGGGGGCTCAAGGCCCAAGAAGAGCCAGTGTTCCAGTCCCAGTTCGAATGCTGGAGAAGATCCATGTTACAGCTCAGTTAGGTGGGAGGAGTTGCCTCTTACTCAACCTTTTTGTTCTACTCAGGTCTTCAGTTGATTGGATGAGAGCCATCCATATTGGAAAAGGCTATCTGCTTTATTTAGCCGATAGATTCAAATGCTAATCTCATCCAGAAACACCCTCACAGCTACACTCGGAACAATGGTTAGTCAAATGTCTGCGCATCCCGTGGCCCAGTCAAGATGGCCCATGAAATTAGCCATCACAGTAGGAAGATACTTTCCTGGACATGTAAATAATTCTTTCTTTGTAAATTTTTACTTATTATTTATTTTTAAAAATATACTTCTTATTGATTTTAGAGAACAAGGAGAGGGAGAGAGAGAAACATCAATGATGAGAATCATTGATTGGCTGCCTCCTGCATGTCCCCTACTAGGGATGGAGCCTGCAAGCTGGGCATGTGCCCTGACTGGGAATGAAACGATGGCCTCCTGGTTCATAGGTCAATGTTCAACCACTGAGCCACATTTGCCAGGCAAGAATTCTTTCTTTGTCCTTGCTGTTCAGTCGCTAACTGACGTAGTGGCTATACTGAGCCTTTGTATCAAACTTTCTTGGAACTGATTTGCATATCCAGCTTTTTCCTTCACTGGGGGTCTGGGTGAGGAGGTCCTTGTTTGCTATTACATCTTTCACCATAGCTTCTGCTCCATTTGTAGTTTCTCTAGCTGGAGACACCGATGGCCATTATTTGGGATTTTAATCTTTTATTTTCTCAATGTTTATTAGTGTTACTCTAATTGAATTTGTATTGTGTCTTTTAAAATTTCATATTCAGTGGTGTCTATTCCTGGCCATCTTGAATTTATCAGTTAGTTCTGTGATATAGTTCCAGTCAAATCTTCCTTTTACTCTCCTGTTTTTTGTAATCTTATCTTTGAACTCATACTTTATTGAATTTGTATTCTCATGAATTTATGCAATGGTACGAGGCAAATGTTAATGACTTCCTTCTAGGCCTTTTCTGTCCTTTATTCCTCCCTCCTTGTCTCCCTTCCTTCCTTCTTCTCCTGCGTTATGTTTTCAGAGTTTCCATTACACTTATTTTCATTCTGTTCTTGCTCGGCCGGTGCTGTCCAGGCTAGCCTTTGTTGTGGTGTGGAGGACTGCTTGACTCGATGCCCACTGAATCCAGTGGGAAGTCCTCTCTGGGCAAGGGTTTGAAGCTGAGTACTTTTCCTTGTATTTATTTTCTGCAACAAGTATGACTTTTAGGGCCCGATTTTAGGGTTAATAGCTGATTTAGATCAGCTATCTCTTGTCTCTTTTGGAATTTTCTCTTTCTCTAGCTGTTAAGGTTTGAAATATGGCATCATCTTACACCACTCTCTCGGCTTGGTTTCCTTTGTGAATCTATTCCTCCGAGTGTTCTTAAATCTATATTTTGCTCAAATTTTATGTGTTGGGGCAGAGAAATTTCTTCCTTTTGTTTTCTTTCTTGTTTTTAAAAGTCTTAACCCAGAAGTTGGATGCTATGACAGAGAACTAAATGAAGAAGTTGACTTGTATTTAAGTCAGAACAATTTTTTTTAAAAATTTAGGAAGCACTATTTTATGACATAGGACACTAAGGGTAAGAGAACTGAACAGAGAATCAGATAACCTTCAGTTCTAGCCCCCTGCTCTAGCATATACAGGGGAAAGTCCTTTACCACTTAAAATTTTTTTTAAAAATGTATTTATTGATTTTAAAGAGAGAGAAGCATCGATTTATTGGACTTCTTTTTGTACTCATTGGTTGTTGATTCTTGAATGTGTTCTGACCTGGGATTGAACCCACAACCTTGGCATATTGGGATGACGCTCTAACCAACTGAACTACCTGACCAGGGTTGGCCCTTCACTTCTTGGACCCTCATTTTCCTCAGCTGCAAAATGGGTTGATAGTATCTACCGTCCACTTCATAGAGCTATTGTGAGGTTCAAATGAAACAATTAAATGAAATGGCTTTGTAAATAGTAAAGTGACATTTAATATAAGATGTCATTATTATATTATCATTACCACTATTCTTATTGAATCTTTATGTGTAGAGCTTGTCATAATGATGGTTAGATGAGAGTGCTCAGGAAGTGGATTTAACAATGTGACTGACTAAGCAAGGGAGTTTTTACAAGCATTCACATTTCCCCTGTCGCTATTCTGATAGGGGGAGGGAATGTGCATAGTTTTGAAAGATGTTTTTTTTAGCTTGTTCTGTATTCCATCTCCCATCTCCTTTGAGAAGTAATAGGTTTACACATTCCTAGTCTACCTGAAGACAGGGAGACTCAGTTTCTCTTACAGCTCTGTACAGGGGTAGGCAAAAGTAGGTTTACAGTTGTGAGTAGGTGAAACAGTCTTGATAAGGCTATTGTAACAATCAACCTGAGTGTCTTTTCCCATAGAAACAACTGCAAACCTACTTTGCCTACTCCTGTATTTATAAATTTTAGTAGAATGTTCCAGCAACACTTGCATTAAAAAGTTAATAGTATTAATCACACTTTAATATTTTTTTATGATTTCTTTTGGATTTAAGAGATCGGCACTGTTGTTTTAATTTTTATTAAGATTCTTTTCTAAACATAGGCACGAGAAAAATGTTCTCTACTGACTTGAAGAAGAGCTATGAAAGCTCTGACAAGTCAAAGACTGAGTGACGATTCCTGCTTGTAAGACTATAAACCTGAATCATGCAAACCAAGTGATTTATTTGCTTATGAGTTTTACTTTGAAACTAAAATTTTATATATTCAAATTACAGCATTACTGATTCTTAAAATTTTTCCCTTTCAAACATGCACATTAAAAAGAATACGCAGAACTAGGTTTCATGCCCTCACACCTGCTAGAAGATAAAATAAGCTCATTGACAGCATCGATTTGCATTCTACTTCATTCATACTTTCAAAATAATCTTCATTTGGGTAGAAGCATTTGTGGATTGGGGAGTTTTAAAAGAAATCTATACAGTGATTCTTAATGTAAGGTTAAAAAGTTGATAATATTTCTTTTGCATTCATTTAGCCTACTAGTACTCTAGTAAAAAAACAACAACAAAAAACTAATAAAATGTTTCTTGCTATGCAACTTTGGAACTCAATAACAGCCATGGAAACAGAGTAGCAGAAACCAAGTCAGGGACTGAATTGGCTAAGTCTTGGCTTGAGAAGAAACATTGCAGCTGGTCAGAACCTGACTGTTCTCGTATTTACTAGTAGAGAATGGCACCCTCAGTGTACATGGAGTGGTTCTTCTGCCACGTGCTAAGTCATACCCGTATTAATGAAATGGTCCTCTCAACACTTAAATATTTACCATGGAAACATTGTTTCTACAGCTATAGTTCAGGGAACCAGACGCTAAAGTTTATGGCCAAGTTCTGCAGTATATTTTGGCTGTGTTTGATATTAGGGCTCAGGTTATATTGAAATAAATCCATCATATTATTTGGAAGTGGGTCCCCTGTAGAACTTTACTACTTATCAGCATAATCATTTCAAATCTAAAGCAAAGATTTAAAATGGAGCATTTGATTTCAGTATACTATATAAGGAAGACCACCACCACAGAATTTATTATACCATCTTTGTACCATTAGAGCAAAAAGAAAAAAAGGAGGGAGAGGTGCGCTCAGAGGAATTAGATATTCCCCCAGCCTTTAGCCAATTCGCCGGACATCCAGGATGTGGTGTGCCTATTCACGGACACTAAGAAGTTGTTTACATTTTCAATTTAGCATATCTGAAATTCATTTCCTGGGTTGCCTTTATGTATTATGAATCCACAAACAGCTAATACAGATTGTGGAAAACAAATATGTGCTAATGAACACTCATGGAAATTTCAGATCAAATACCCATTATTTGCTTTCCTTTTGAGTAAAAAAATTTGATTATCGGTTAGATTTGTCAAGGTGTACACATTATGCTTTTCTGATTTCTTCACACTTTTCGTCTGATTTAACAATTGATATATTGCGTATGCATCTCACATCTTGCTATTCTCAGCAGCAGAGTGGAGTTAATTGTGAGTGAAGATAGCTAGGGTTCAGTCCCAGGTCAGTAACTTGTGTGTGTCACAGGCTTTTTGCCTCAGCTCTCCACCTGGGAAAGGAGAAATTCTACATGGGAGCATGTCATGCAGCCGTGGGAACCACCCAGGGGGACTGGGCAGACAGGAATCTAGGCTCTCACTCCCACTTAAACCAAAGCAGTATTGCTTTTATTTGTTTGTTATATTCAGCTTACCCATAAGATTCAAGACATAAAAGAGGTTTTGCTGAGAAAAAATTTTAACATCCTTAAAATCTGCTGTTTTGATTATTATCTATTGCAGTGTGACAAATCAACCCCAAAATTAGTGAATTAAAAAAAATTAGTGACTCATAGTTGTGCAGGTTGCCCGGGCCAGGCTCAGCTCAGTGGTTTTCACCTTGTCTCTCACACAGTTGCAATCAGATGTGACTGAGGCTGGAGTCATCGGAAGGAAGGCTTGATTGGGCTGACCATCCAAGATGGCTTATTTACTCTCAAGTTTGATACTTTTGTGATTCAGAACATTGGAGTCATGGAGATCAGTTAGAAGCCTTTTTTTAAAAAATTGCTTTATTGAGGTATAATTGATATATAATACATTTCACATATCTTATCTGATTTGCTTTCTGTCACTATAGATTAGATTGCATTTTCTAGAATTTTATATAAACAGAATCATACAGTAAATACTCTTTGTCTGACTTATTTTACTGAGCATAATTGTTTTAAGATTCACCCATATTATTGCATGTCAACAATTTTTTTTTGTTTTTTGTTTTTGCTGAATAGTAGTATTAAATGAATATGCCATAATTTGTTTAGCTATTTATCTATTGAAAGGCATTTCAGTTATTTCCAATTTTTGCCTATCTATAATAATAAAAGCATAATATGCTAATTAGACTGAATGTCCTTCCAGACTACCTTCCAGATGAAGCTAGGGCTGCAAGGGAAGCCTGGGTCCCAGATGCCAGAGGGAAGCCAGTGCCAGCAGCTGGGAGAAGGAAGGTCTACTCTGGAATGAATTTTGTGCATTGGGCCTCTAGTTACAAATAAAGCTGCTGTACACATCCATATGCAAGAGTTTGAACATATGCTATCATTTCTTTTGAATAAGTACTCAGGAGTTGAATTGCCTGGTATATGTATGTTGAACATTTTATAAAACTGTCAAATTGTTTTCCAAGGTAGTTGTATAATTTTACATTCTAAAAAGCAGTGTATGAGAATTCCTATTGCTCCATACTCTTACCAAAAGTTAGATTCATGAGTCTTTTTAATTGTAGCCATCCTGGGGGTTGTGAAGTGATATCTTATTGTGGTTTTAATTTGCATTTCCTAATGACTAATGATTATCTTCTTTGGTCAAGTGTATGTGCCAATTTTCTGAGGATTTTAAAATGGTTGTTTTCTTATTATGGAGTTTTTAAAGTTCTTCTGATAGCCCTCCCCCCTCCCAAACATGATGTTTTGTTTTTTTTTTCCTATTTTTCTTTTTGTCACCTAATATTTTATGTGCATCTCTCCAGGCCAATACTTCTAATTTATTCTTTATAATAGTTGCCCAATGTGACTTAGGTTTACCATTTTGACAATCTTTCTTCCTTTAAAATTCTTTAATTTCTCTCAGCAATACTTTGTAGTTTTCAGTGCATGCCTTGTGCTTCTTTTGTCAAATTTATCTTCATGACATTGTCATACAATTTTCAAAATTATTTGAGTTTCTAATGTTGGTAGGATATAGAAGTACAATTGAATTTTGTATATTTGATTGTGCATCCTACAATCTTGACAGACTTACTTTTTAGTTCTAGTAGCTTTTTTCCCATTGAATTTTCTACATAGATGATCTGCTAATAAAGACAATTTTATGTATATCTTTTAAATCTGGATGCTCTTTATTTCTTTTTCTCATCTTATATTTCTGTCTAAAACCTTCAATACAATGAATAAATGTAAAAAGGAGAAGACATTCTTGCTCTGTATTTTATCTTAGGGGGCAAATATTTAATCTTTACCATTAAATATGTTATTAGCTGTAGGTTTTTATAGATGCTCTTATTAGGTTGAGGAAGTTCCTTTTTGTTCCAATTTAACCAAGAATTTTTATCATTACTGGATACTGGCTCTTGTCAAATGATCTTTCTCCATTTATTGAAATTATATTATTTATTTACTTATGTCTGTTTCTCTGCTGAATTACAATGATTGATTTTCAAATGTTAAACCAACCTTGCATTCCTAGGATAAACCCCACTGAATTATCATGCATTATCCTTCTTGTATATTTTTGGTTTCAATTTGCTAAATCTTGTTTTAAATTTTTGCCCACAAAAGATTTTGGTCAGTACTTTTTTCTTGTAATGTCTTTTTTTCCGGTTTTCTAGAGTAATGCTGGCCTCTTAAAGGTTGAGAGGCATTTCCTCCTCTTCAGTTTTCTGTAGAATTGGTATCACTTCTTTAAATGTTTAGTAGAATTAACTTATGAGGCAATCTGGACCTGGAATTTTCTTTTTGGAAAAGTTTTAAAATGTGGATTCAATTTTTTTAATAGATGAAGGAATAGACAGGTTATTTCCTCTTGAGTGAGCTTCCATTGTTTGTATCTTTCAAAAAATCTGTTTAGTTCATTTAAGCTGCCAAATTTGTTGGATGAAATTGTTCAGGTGTTCCTGTGTTTATCACTTAATATTTACTTAGTGGTGTCATCTCTTTCATTTCTGATGTTGGTAATTTGTTTCTTCTCTCTTTATTTCCTGCTTAATATTGCTAGATGGTTATCAATTTTACTGATCTCAAAGAACCAACTTTAGTTTTATGATTTTCTCCCTATTGTTTTTCTCTTTATTGCTTTTCGTTTTGATTTTTATTATTTCTTTTCTGTTTACTTTGGGTTCATTTATTCTTTTTTTCTAGTTTCTTAGGGGAAAACTGAGGTCATTGTCATGAGAACTTTCTTCTTTGTTAATGTACATGTTTAATGCTATAAATTTCCCTTTATATACTGCTTTAGTGGCATTTCATATATTTTTAATGCTGTGTTTTTATTTTGTTATTTAAAATAATTTACCTTTGATTTCTTCTTTGATCCATGGGATAGTTATAGTGTATTTACTTTCTAAAAAATTTGATTTTTCAAAAACATTTTTCCTTATTGGTTTCTAATTTAATTCAATTGTAGTCAGAGAACAGATTTTTTATGACCTGAATTTTTTTAAGCTCAGTGAGATTTGATTTATGGCTCAGAATATGGATGATGTTGGTAAAAATCAGGTGCACTTGCAAAGAATATGCATGATTTTATTGTTAGGTGGAGTATTTCATAAAATTTTGTTGAGCAGGACCAAACCAATGTTTAGTCTAGGACTACTTTTCCCCCATTACTGGGGTAAAACCCTTTGAATATTCTAACTAATGCCCCCACAAATTATGAGGTTTTCTAATTTGGTTAATGGAAACTGACATTTTTTTATTTTTTATTTTTTAGCCCACGTGAGATTAGGGTATTGTTCCCTTTAATATTTTTAGGTTTTGGTGTTTTTTTTTAAACCTGGCCTCAGGTAGTTTCATCACCTGCATGTAGTGATCAACACTCAGTTGAACACCAATGGTTACTCTGCAGATATCCAGCTCTTTCCTTCTGGAAATTGTCTCTGTGAATTCTAGACGTTTTTGCTTTCTCATACAGTTTTGATTCCAACTCAGGGAGACGGTCAACTCTACTTGGTTTCCCCCCTCTGTATGAAGGCTAAAAAATTTTCTAGGTAGAAAGCTAAGGCAATCACAGGGCTTACCTTATTTGTTTTCTCTCAGGGATTACTGTCCTTGGTTGCTTGATGACTAAAGTTTTGTGAACCATTGCTTCATATATTTGTTTAGTTTCAGGAGGAAGGACAAATTCAATTACTGTTGGCCAGAAACAGAAGTCAGTTAGGAGTCCTTTAAAATATTATTCTCCAGAGGAAAGGATCACCTGAAAAGAACAAAGCCTTTGGAAATGTAATAGAATGTATACACTTGAGGGATGTTTCTTTGGCTTTCTGGGTCTTGGTCCTAATTAAGCATGGGCAATGAGAGAAAACTTCCAACCCTCACAACCATATAACTATGTGGATGGCCATGACATTTTCTGAATTTTGGAGACCTAGGGGCAAAAGTAGGGTGGGAGTGGGGTGAGGGAAATGGGTTCTAGGGTTGTATATTATCTGCATGGGTCATCTAAATCAGGGGTCCTCAAACTACAGCCCGCGGGCCACATGCAAATACAAATATTGTATTTGTTCCCGTTTTGTTTTTTTTACTTCAAAATAAGATATGTGCAGTGTGCATAGGAATTTGTTCATAGTTTTTTTTTTTTAAACTATAGTCCAGCCCTCCAATGGTCTGAGGGACAGTGAACTGGACCCCTGTTTAAAAAGGTTGAGGACCCCTGATCTAAATGAAGATGACCAGGAGGCAGGTAGAAATATATATATATCTGGAACTCAGGAAAGAAAGAGCATGACTAGAACTATAGATTCTGGAGCAATTCTCCTAGAAAGTCTAGAGCCCAATTGAAAAGAACTATTTATCTAGAGTTTTGTGAATAGTAATTAAATGTGAACAACTTGGAAATAAATATAATCACTGCACTCTAAAAGAATTTGTTGATGTTGACACTGGGTTCTGCTCACTGCACTGTGTGTGTAAGTGTATGTGTGTGCGTGTTCATTTTCGTTTTCCCTAATGAATTTTAGATTGATAAGAAACAAAAACTTCAATCCTAAAGAAGAATGTTTTATAATATCATATAGACTAGCATCTCCAACTCTGTTTTAGAATTTATTACAATAAAAAATGAGTAAGCTAAATATTTTGCTTTTCTCCTAGTTTCTAAAATTTCATGTTTTCATGCCAATATAACATTATAAAATGTTATATAAGAATACTGAAAAAAAATGACAGTTTGTTAGGTTCTTTGATATACCATGTAGCTCTTGAATTTACTAGAATTAAATGAATAAACTATACTATGATTAATATAAGTCTTATGGTATTAGTCAAAAATTGGCTCAAGTTGAAACTTTCAGTATTATTAATTTTCACTTTCAGTATTATATATTTCTCCAGTCAGTGGTTTGGAACCTTTGTCACAAGGCTGAGAAAACATAGGGTAAAACTAATTCATCTAAAATAGCAGTTCAATAATTTATGCAGAAATTAGATACATTTAATTTAGATTATATGAGGTCTTGGACCAGTGTGTTTCTATTATTACAAGAAAAGTTAGAGCATAGTATCATACAGCTATCAAGTCACATCTGCAAAGGATCATCTCATATTGAGTCTTACTGTGGTCAGTTGGAAAAATGAGCATTTTAAACATAGTTTTGCATTTTCAGGGATGCAAAATACTAAATATAAAAGGAAGGCCGGTAGTCAATGCTAAATAACGTTTCTGCATTTCATTTAACGTGCAGTCCAATTGACCTTCATTAGGCCACACTCCCTCTGAAATCACAATAGTTTTGATGCTAATTGGGTGTGGGTATTAGTTATGGAATGAGGATAGTGGCCTGCATACTGTTTCTTCAGCTCAATTATATCTCTGGAGCTTTCTTCTTTTTTCAACTTTATTTTTATTGTTGACACTGTTACAAATGTCCCCATGCTCCCTCTCCCCGCCATTGCCTACTTCCAGCCAGCCCCTGTATCCGCTTCCCTCTGGCCATCACCACACTGCTGTCTGTGTCTGTGGGCTATGCGTAGGTATTCTTTGGCTAATCTGCTCACCTTCTTTCATTCAGTTCCCTCTGACAGCTGACAGTGTGTTCCATGGATCCATGCCTCTGTTTCTATTTTGTTTGTGAGTGTATTTTGTTCATTGGATTCCACATATAAGTGAGATCATATGGTATTTGTCTTTCTCTGACTGGCTTATTTCACTTAGCATAATAATTCTCAGGCGCATCCATGCTGTTCTAATGGTACAATTTCCTTTTTTTTTTTTTTTTTTTAACAGCCAAGTAGTAAATGTATCGCATCTTTTTTATTCATTCATCTACTGACCAGCACTTGGGCTATTTCCAGATCTTGGCTATTGTAAATAATGCTGCTAGGGTTACATACATTTTTTCGAATTGGTGTTTTGGGAATCTAAGGATAAATTCCCAGAAGTGGAATTGCTGGGTCAAAAGGCAGTTCCATTTTTAATTTTTTGAGGTTACTCCATACTGTTTTCCACAGTAGCTGCATCAGTCTGCATTCCCACCAGCAGTGTATTAGGGTTCCC
Organism: Myotis davidii; assembly: GCF_000327345.1. Lineage (NCBI taxonomy): Eukaryota > Metazoa > Chordata > Mammalia > Chiroptera > Vespertilionidae > Myotis > Myotis davidii. The sequence continues at coordinate 3,018,413 of NW_006295391.1, read as the reverse complement.
TTTTCTCCACATCCTCAGCAACAGTTGTTGTTTGTTGTCTCATTGATGGTAGTCATTTGGACAGGTGTGAGGTGATATCTCCCTGTGGTTTTAATTTGTGTCTCTCAGATAATTAGTGAACTTTTTTTCATATGTTTATTGGCCATCTGTATGTCCTATTTGGAGAAGTATCTAATCAGGTCCTTTGCCCATTTTTTAATTGGATTGCTTGTCTTCCTGGTGTTGAGTTGTATATGTTCTTTATATATTTGGAAATTAACCCCTTATCAGATGTATCACTGGTAATATGTTCTCCCGTACAGTGGGTTCCCTG
>NW_006295391.1:3015547-3018083 GCF_000327345.1 Myotis davidii | reverse complement strand
TTATATTTTTTAGAGAGAGTGGAAGGGAAGGAGGGAGAGAGAGAGAGAGAGAGAGAGAGAGAGAGAGAGAGAGAGAGAAACACTGAGAGAGACACATCAATTGGTTGCATCCTGCATAGGCCAGTGGGGAGGGGGGAGGGGAAAAATGAACCTGAAACCCGGGTACATGCCTTTGGCCGGGAATTGAACCCATGACTTCATTGTGAGGACCAATGCTCTATCACTGGGCCACACTGCCAGGTTGTGCAGAAGCTTTTTTGTTTGACGTAGTCCCATTTGCTTATTTTTCCCTTTTTTAAAAAGTTAATTATAAAACTTGAACTTTTCACAGGGAACACCCTTTTATAAACAAGTTTTTATCTACTGTGCAAATTTAGTAATTAGGCTGCTTAATAAACCAAATCCACTCATAGAGAAAAGCTCAGTGTGATATATGAATGAAACTGAAGTGTCAGGTTCAGTGACAGAGTTTTGGAAAACATGAAATTTTAGAGGATGTTTGATTTCCTTTTAGTTTAATTCATTTTTTGCCTTTTCAGTTCTTCAGAACTATCAGCACATGGTATATACAACAATTAGATTTTTAGCAACAAAGTTCAGAATAAAGTTTAATTCTACTCCCTAATAATTCATTTATTATTTGATAAAGAAAACTATGTGTTTATCTCAAACTTTTGCAGCAAAGTAGCATCCCATAAAGTACATTTTGGGCAGAGGGAAGCTACCCCTTTTACTGAAATTTTAGCAATTCAACTCAATTTGGATACAAATCATTCTAAAACATTCTACATAGTTTCTTTCCTTTATAACATTATTACAAAAAGGAAAAACAGCAAATTCCTTTATCTCCTGCCATATACAAACTGATTCCATTTTTATATTTTCTCACACTTTGTACCATATGCATGAATTGTAAAATAGGAATTATTTTAAAATATAATTGACATAACTTAATTATCTCAGAAGACTTTGAAGTGTTTAATATGAGCACTGTTTTCAAAAGGGCCTTTCGGGTTTGTTCCAATAACATTGCATTGGGAACCCTACAAACACTACAGATTTTGATTTCAACATGGCATTTGACAAGTCTCTTCAGATTTGGGCAACATGAAAAAATGTTGGGAAGATGAGAGTTCCTTTAGGTGTATTTGTAACTGAAAAAATGGCCATAAGAGTTTCAAATAAAAAAAATTAAAATAACATTGTGTGCTTTCCCCTTATTGAAAAAGTAATATGTGTTATCTGTAAACATTTTGGAGCATTAGCTAAGTACAAGGAATAAAATGAAGATCACATACAATCCCAAACCAACATTTAACCATTCCTCAACATTTTGGTTTATATATTAATAGAAAATGAAATCATACCGTAATCTTTTAGTAAAACATTTTGTTTACTTAGTATATTATGAACATAAATTCATGTCACTAGTTATTCTCCTACATTATTTCCTAACAAATGCATGCTATTTTATCAGGTGAAGATACCACAATACATTTAACATGTCCTCTGTTATTGTTTCCAACATTTTTGTTATTAATATTAGGACTACATATTGAATTTTCCAAAGGCCTTTTTTTAGCATCTATTTAATTGCTTAAGTGATTTTCTTCCTTGTACTTTTTGTTGTGGTGAAGTATTTTTAATGTCAAATAATTTTTGCATTTCTGGAAACCCCCTTATTTGATTATGGTATTTATTTTCATTCAATATTAGTTATGGAAATTTCCAGACCAACTCCAAAGTAGAGAATAATGTAATAAATTCTCATAACTTACACCCAAATTCTGTAATTATCAACGTTCTTGTTTCATCTTTTCTCTCTTCCTCCCCTTTTTTGGTGGAGTGTTTTAAAACAAATTTTAGGACAACCTACCATTTTACCCATAACTGCTATAATATGGTTCTCTAATAGATAAGGGCTTTAAAAACACAAGCACAATGCCATTATGACATCTAACAAAAGGACCAATTAGTACATGTGCTCATTTCCTAGAGTCATACAGCAACCTATCCAAGTTCACTGTTCTCCCATTGCATCACTATTGGGTTTTGGGAATTGCTGATTTGTTTTAAGAAGTCTCTTTACAATAGCCCTCCCTTCTTTTTAATTTGTGTGTGTGCTTTGTTGAAAAAAATGGAGTCTTTTTTTTCATACTCTGCACTCAAGATTTGATTGATTGCATCCTGTGGTTGTAAACATAGTCTCCTTTCCCTGGCATTTTCTTTCATTAGACCTAGAGTAGACTAAAGTTCAAATTTTAGGCAAGAATATTTCAAAAGAGGTACTGTACCGTGCTTTTGTTCCACGTCAGGAGGCACATAAAATCTGCTTGTCCTACTGAGTGGTGTCAGGATTCAGGTGCTGCAGTCCTGTGCGTCCGTTACAAAGTTCCCCATTATTTGTGTATCCTTTCAATCCAGTGCTGGATTTGATTGACCGTTATTTTATTTACTTATTTTTTTTACATCTATAGTTCATAAGTGAGCTACTTCTCTTGATTCCTTTCTGTGTGTTGCCTTTGACAGGTACAGG
>NW_006295391.1:3011030-3015167 GCF_000327345.1 Myotis davidii | reverse complement strand
AAAGAGAATGGTACTTGGATTGATGTCGGGCAACCTGGTGACCATCTCATAAGGCTGTGATCACTTGTCCGAGATAGGCACAGCACTCAAACGCCTGAGGGAGAAACTGGTAAGAATATGATCAGAACCAAAGCAGAGCCTGTCCTGAGAAAAGAGAACATCATTTGGAGTGATTTCAAATGCTCAGGCGGCTCTTCCGTCTCCTGCTGGTCACTGGGGTCTTAATTTCCAGAGCTAGTTACTACCAGGAGGCTCTGAGGGGGACAGTGCAGGAGAGCCCCTCCAGTCTGGCTACGAAAGCCCTCCTCGTATCCAGAACCACAAAAGAGCATTTCTTTCTTTCTAGATAATAAACAGTCAATCATTTTGAATATTTGTTTTGTTTTGTTTTTATGATGAATACTTTAAGAGATATGTTTGTTGTTGGAAGGCTGACTCCTTGACCAGAAAGACATTGTTTTGCACAAATGTGTGTGTGTATATATAGCCATGCACTGGGGTTATCCTAGCAGTCACACCCTAAGGCTCAGAGGGTGGGGGTATGGGACGCATGAAGTCTGCACAGAGTCCTGCCCACTGCCTTCCCCTTCCATCATGTTCTTGACCCGGGGCCTCCACAGCCTTTATCATTCCTTATTGCTAAAATCCTGAAACTTTGGGTAATGCGCATTAAGGATGTTCTGAACTAATCTCTGCCAACAATTTTATTCTGAATGTCCAGGCAGCTTCATTACTGAGGTTGATATAAGACCTAGTTTCCAAGCATCCCTCGTTTTCTCAATCATTACTGGATAAACATTCACTGAACCGTCTTGTGCCCGGCACTGGCTAATGCTGGGCCCACACCAAGATGAGTAAGACATGTTTCCAGCAAAGGGACAGATCTAAGCAAATAATTACCACAGATGTGAACGTGGGAGTACAGAGAAGGAGAAAGCGAATCTCCCTGGAGGAAAGAGTTTTCTCTTGGGTTCCGATAATTCGTTTGCTTCTCCCAAATTGTAAATCTCCGCTCTCGGGTGGGACACTTTCTTCTGTCCCTGCGGTTTGGGGCAAGAAGAAACCCTCGGCCACGTACGTCTAGAAAGACCAGCACCGGGAAAACAACAGGACCCTGTCTCAATATTTCTCCTGTGTTTCCTCATGCAGAAAGTATTTCCTCTCCTACATCATCTGCGGGGCCATGGCCAGAATGACTGTTCTTAAAATAAGCAGCCGTTCATATTCAAAATGATGCCATTGTCCTCTCCCTCCCTTTTTTGTCATTTCAAAATATTTAAAAACCACTTGATTCCCCCACCCCCCACCCCTTCCCTACTCTTTACTCTGAAGCCTAACAATGACTAAAGTTGGCATGACTGGTAACATGACTGAAATTAAAGGGGGGGGGAGGTCAGAGCCTCTTTTGAAAGAAGACCCCGTTTGGAAATGCACTCAAGGAGGCCCATGGTGGCCGTTGGAAAGGTCCCTGTATCTTGCATCTGCCTGTTGCCCATCTGTAGAAGCCGGGGTGACATGAAACCCAAGTCCCCGTCTCCCAGTGCAGGGGAACTTGGCCACCTCCGCCTCTGTGGGAGAAACTCAACAATGACAGAAAAGCATGTTTCTAAAAAGCCTGCGGTGGCTTGTGTATCCATTGGAATGATAGGAATTCCATGCCTGTGGCCCTGGGGGCCCTCACTTCATTCTAGAGCAGCGGTTCTCAACCTGTGGGTTGCGACCCCTTTGGGGGTCAAACAGCCCTTTCACAGGGGTCGCCTAAGACCATCGGAAAACACATATATAATTACATATTGTTTTTGTGATTAATCACTATGCTTTAATTATGTTCAACTTGTAACAATGCAAATACACCCTGCATATCAGATATTTACATTACGATGCATAACAGTAGCAACAGTTATGAAGTAGCAACGAAAATAATTTTATGGTTGGGGGTCACCACAACATGAGGAACTGTATTAAAGGGTCGCGGCATTAGGAAGGTTGAGAACCACTGTGCTAGAGGCTCTCAGTTTATAACGAAGCCCACAAACAGAAAACGACTTCATGTCCTCATGTACCGATGCTGATGGGGTTGTCACAGAAATCAAGTGGACAGCAAAGGAGGGACACGCCATTCTGCTCATGGTTTCTTTTTGGGATTCCGTCCGTTGCACGGAATTGTTAGGAATCCTGTAAATGTTGTCACGCTCTCGGGGAAGAGAGAGTCAGTCCTTCAGAACATGACTTCCAAGAACCATCGGCACCGTGTCTGCTCTGATCCCCGTGCACATCAGGACAGCTGATAGAACCGGGAAGTTCATGTGTTGGTCTGCAGACTGACCCACACTGACCCTGCCACCCAGAGACAGGAGTGGGCCGCTATGTTTCCATGGCACATAAACGGAGAAGCGGAGGGCATTCTGTGTAATGGGCACAGGCAGACACTGCAATAGTGTCACTGGAGTTTTAATTTGTTGAGAGGAAGTCATCCTGGAATAGGTTGGGTTCCTTGTCTAACATGGTTGGCGTCCTTATAAACGGGGAAAATTTGAAAACACACACACACACACACACACACACACACACACAACAAAAACGGGTTGTTTTGACTTCCTGACACTCACAGCTAAGTAATGCTTTTGGTGCCTGCGCTCAGCACTGCGGGAGGGGCCGGCATCCTGTGCCTTTGTCTGGCAAAAAGGGGCAGGAGTTAGGCAAGATGCCGCTTGGTGACCCCCCAAGAGAATAATGAGGTTTCACACTGTCCAGGGTGGATTCTGGAGGTTCAATTCTGTAAAAGAATAATAAAAGATGTCCATAAATACTAAATATTTCCATTCGGGTTATGTGTTTTCACTTTTTAAAAAAGTGAAAAACTATCTGCTTTTAAAATATATGCCAGTCTCTATCAGGTTCAGTTAGGAGAACAGAAAGCACGCTAGGTATTTTATTTTACTTCATTGTGTTTTTTCCATCACCATTTATCCCCTCTGCCCTTTAAACAGAGGTGATGCTATATAAGGAATTAATAGGCTGAAAGGAAGAAAACAAGGATGGTGAGCTAACCCAGAGATTAGTAAAATGGAAGTAGCTACCACCACTCAGGTTGGGTGAGAGGATAAAAAAGAAAGAGGCAGAGATACCAGAACCAGGGGGCAGAGTAAGGAGCAGCTGCCTCAGAGTGGGGTGGGATTGGAGGGGGGTTGGGGAAGAAGGCCACTGCTTAGCTGTGCTGAGTTGGCTGACTGGGTGCCATGCAGTTGTGCTCAGACCATCGAGGGCACTGCTCAGCTGGCTCGGATCTCCGAGGGGCTGCCCTGTGGCCAGAGCTGGGCCTGCTGGGCCTCCTGAGAGCGCACCGCATGCTGTCTGGGGGCCAAAAGATGCTAGAGTTGCTGCCATCTATTTGTGTAGAGAGATTCTGACAGCTGCTGGAGCAGGGGAAGAAAAATCTCTTCTCCCGTCTACCTCCCCAGAGCCTCTCACTAGCAGAATCTGCTAGAATAAGCTGTCAAACGTGTCTTAGAAATGTGTTCCTCATATCCCCAGCCCAAGTGTCACAGAGCACAGTGTAGGAGGGCAGAAGACAATAGGTGAATAGACTATCACAGATCCTCCCTATGGCTAGCAATGACCCACATGCTCTCTTCTACCCACTTTAAAACTTCTATTTTACAATAATGTCAACCTCACGCTTTGTCTAGCATGTTGTAACTTCCCTTTGTGCAAACATGCTTTCACCTTCTCCCCCCCACCCCCCAAATGGAGACACCAATGTCTAAAACTCTTCATATCTATCTCTGAGTGATCATTTTTTTTGTTTTGTTTATTCACTCAAGACTTTATATTGTAGGTTAATCATCACCAGCACTCTCTCTATAAAATAATAGGGGATTAGAAGAAAGAAAATGACCGGACCCAAATGAGGAAGAAACTATTCATATCTGCCACTTTTTCTTTCTGGGCCTGGTGACAAAGCCAGAGCTGATATTTATAACGTCCTTTTTCCACCCCCCATTCTCCCCATCCTGGCCTTCAGCCAGCTGGTCAGTGTTTTTACCTAGTGAGGCAACCCAAACCTTCATTTTTGAAGGGTATCAATTCTTTTTCAGTCCTGTGGTGTGTGGACGTAACAAATGACTCAGAGCTGCC
>NW_006295391.1:3008412-3010982 GCF_000327345.1 Myotis davidii | reverse complement strand
TAGCAACTGATACAGGTCAACAGAATCAATCACCCCAACCAAGTACAATAACCCCTTCCTTTGTCTGTTGGTTCAGCAACATGAGGGACCCAAATTGCCAGATGGCAATCTTACCGTCCAGTTCAATGGAACAATTGTCTCTCTTCCTTTAGGAACTAAGCTCTCTAACAAGTGCCCATTACAGGAAGTGTGGGAATAGGAAATAAAAAAATCTGTAAGTGGATTATTAGGGGTAACAGAAGAACTGGGTACTATTATCTTCGCCTCTTTATTTACAGACCCATTGATTCTGTCTCTGGGAAATAAAACCCTAGATATTGGTCATTGGTTTAGAGCATATTCTGCATCCTGTACTATAGTGATCCCACCTCTCAGGACATTCTCTCAGAACCCTAATGGAATCTTTAGGAGGCCGTGCTACCTTTCTCTCAGGCTAGATGCTATTAGATGTTATGGTAAGACCAGCGAGTTCCATTGGCATAAGCCCATTGCTATGTTTTGGGGCTTTGTTTTTGCTTTTTGCTGTGAAATGAGTTGCTGGGTCTGAAGTAGTTTGTGTAGACTACCATGGAGGTGAATAAGGCAATCCATAAGTCCATGGTGTGTATTCATAGAAGTATTGCAAGCAGAGAAGACAAATCACTCTCCAGAATAAGTACCTATTCCAAGAAGACAATTTCAGCCCCTCCTTATGGAAGGGTTCAGGGTAGCTCATGGCTGGATTGTCCCCATTCCCCACCCAATGATGTCATCACAGGAGCCAGCCTGGACTTCTGCTATTGTCGGCTTGAGCACTTGATGGTAGTAACCAGGCACAATGGGTGATGAAAAGTCCATGTTGCTGGGCCCATGCACAGCCTCCATGCCTGGATCATGTCTCGTGTGCACAAACCGATTGAGCAAGTGCCTTCTTTGGGCATTTGAAGGAAGGAGTTGACAGACGTCCACTATATAGGCTTTCTTTTTTACCTCATTATTAAGAGCTTTGTGTGTAGCAGATCCCTTTGCGAGTGTTCACATAGCTCCTAACATTCAACCAAACATCCTCAAGCTCTGTGCCAGTGTAGGAGGTCCATCTGTATACCACAGGCAGACGGTCTTCTGTTCCTTTCTTTCCAAATCCCTGACAATCCAGCCAAACCATGAGCCATCACCCACTTTAGGTAGAGGCCCATCCACATCGTGGGCCATCTCTCAGGCCATTCAAACTGGACAGTGAGAAATATTGCTTAAAGTTATGCTCACAGAAAGGATTTCCCCTCCCGTGTGTGTGTGTGTGTGTGTGTGTGTGTATGTGTGTGTATGTGTTTAGCACACTTCTGACTATGGCTATAACGCCCTCTTCTTAATTTGCCCGTAGAATGAGAAAAAAATATCTGTAAATCAGACTCACTCCTCAGTCACTTGCTCACAGGGAGCTCTCCATAGAAACCTCGCACTGAATGAAGGCAGGCAGGCAGTGCAGCCGAAGAATGTGCAATAGGAGCCGGAGCCGTCAACACATGGGACTTGATTGTTCCTCTGGGATCTGCGAGTCTGATTTCGCACATACCATTTCCACTCGGTGACAAAGTGTTTCTGGGCACGCCTAATTATGAAGCCTAATAAATCAGATAACACCCAGACAGTTGTGGGCAGCTCATGTCATAGGGCCAGGGGTTCATTCTCTGTAAGGTCCATGAGGAAGGCCAGAGCAGTGTCTCATAAGGAAAACAGTTATCTGGAGGCTTTGCTTCAAACCCTCAGGCCATCCTCCTGGGGTCTGCCATGGGCTCCACACAGCATCCCTATTTACCATCGAAACGTCCAGTGCTCCTGGATCTGCTGGGTCATAAGGCCCATGTGGCAGCATAGCTTGCACTGGATTAGTCTGCAGTCTACAACCTGGACTAGCTGTGGAACCTTCTTGTACTTGCTCATCACTCAAAACTAGCTGTGTTATGGGTTATACATTGAATTGATCAGAGCGGCACACTCTGACCAATTTGTTGTGTCATTTGCTGCCTCCAAAATAGAGGCCCACCAAATGGTGAAAAATATTCTTGGTGCAAGGTGCAACAACTTGTCTTTCACTCCGGAGGGAATGATCTAATATGATTCAGAATACCGGACCCTAGAAATCTCATCTAGGAGGCTGGCCCCTGGATTTCATGGGTTGTAAATTTGAACCTCTGACATGCATGTGTCTGCAGCAGCTAATGTACAGGACACTTGTTGTTCATCCGTTTCAAACATCGTGGTGTCCTCTGTGCGGTGGGTCAGTTTGATCTCTCATGAGAGCAGGCCCTGCAGACAGAACAACTGTAAACCTACTATTGCCCCACCCAGTATTAACAGCTGCCCAGATATAGGGCCATCATATGGGAAGTTGGACTTGGGCCTAAAAGGTAACAAGAAAATAATGAAAATACAGTTCTTTAACCCCGAATAGCTGCAGCAATCCTGAGAAAGAACAAAGTAGGTGGGATCTCAATACCAGATATCAAACTGTATTACAAAGCCACTGTTCTTAAAACAGCTTGGTACTGGCACAAGAACAGACATATAGACCAATGGAATAGAATAGAGAC
>NW_006295391.1:3002197-3007171 GCF_000327345.1 Myotis davidii | reverse complement strand
GGGGGTGGGAGGAGTGGGTGTGTGTGGGGGGGGGGAGGTTGGGGGTTAATGGGATGAGGACACATTTGTAATACCTTAACTAATAATAAAAAAAAGTAAAAAAAAAAAGAAAATACAGTTCTTTATACTTCATAGAATGTGGAAATATGTGGTGTATGGTATGGTAGTTAGGGCCAGGCATGGAAGAAACTTTAAAAAATATATCAAATATGATTACTGGGTCTTCATTTTAAAAGCACAACAGTATATAACTTGTGTGTCATTCTTTGCTCATTGTAAAACATTGTTACATCTTTAAAGGATTATATAGAAGATACATGAATGAATAGTGGAAAACAGTTAGTCTCCGTAAGTGATACAAGATTATTGCTGTAATGTTTAGTCCTCATAATAGATTTGTAAACTAATTGGACTAAAGTTTATTTACATTTTATAGACGAGGAAGTGAGGCTTTCTGTGTTTAGGTAACTTGTCTGAGTTCTCATAGCTGATCAGTAATAGAATTTCAAATCAAAATCAGCTATATTGATCAATATATTGACATTGGTGATATTGTTAGGATATTTACATGTGTTTGCATAAATGAGATATCCGGTTATTTATTCTTATTTTATTTTTCTCTCTTCTTTTTCCCTTCCCCAAATAAAACAGAGAGAAGGAGAGAGTCCTGAAGACGGAGAAAGAATGGTGGTCTTCAGTTTGTTCTTCACGTAGCAGAAACCCATGCCTCTTGAAGCATTGTGGGGAGAACTTGTAGAGGAAGGACTGGATGGTGTACATAGAGAGGCTCTACATGAGACTCTGGGCTTTCAGTCCTGGCAGAGAGTTCTGTGCCAACCTTGGCAGAAATCAGCAGAGCCATCTGAACATATGGGAGCATGAGAGCTTGGACAGTGCACACATGGGTGAAGTCTGCTATGGGGTGAAGACAAGAAGGATTGATCTAAACAACATAAATCAATCTAGGTAAGTTCCCAGGGGCTTTTGCTCAACACTGGGAGGCCAGGATGATGAGGACCTACACTCACATGTATTTTGATTTTGGAACAAAATGAAGTATTGTGATATTTCTCATACACCATTGTTTGTGGAGTTTGTACCTCTTCCTTGTATATTTGTTTGGGGGCACAGAAGGGAAAAGCAGGGCAGCGATGATGAATGGACTGTGATTCTGGTTGTCAGAGACCTGGAGAATTTGCTTCCTGTCACCATGGGTGGAAAGAATGGCCTCCTGTGCACCTTAGTATCCCTATCAACCCCACATGTTTTCTGTTTATTATTGGTAGGTGCCAGTGGCTGATTCACTTAGCTGTTTGGAAGACAGTGCTAATGAGGCCAAGGTCAAGGTTCTCTCGTTTCCATAGAGTCAAACATTCTCAGTGAGAGAGAACTTCAGTTTCAGTTACCACAGATTAAATTCCTAACCCGCACCTACTGCCTTGCAAATACGGGCTGGGTGATGGGAGGCCAGGTGAGAGGGTGTGAATTATTCAACACAAAGCTCACCACCTCCAAGGGCAAACACTCAACACATGTCCTGTTGACATCCTTGCAATCTGTGTGTTTATGAAGGAGAGTACACACTGCTGTCATGTGAACTAATTCACAACAAAGAAGTACATCATATGAAGTTCTACTAATTTTTGAGTAGAGACTGATTGGGCAAAAGGCTCTATCATTAGTTTAGTGCCATATCTATCTATCTATCTATCTATCTATCTATCTATCTATCTGTCTATTGTTGCTTTCTCATGATTATAATGAACTCTTTAATCTATCTGCAATTTGACTTGGTATATGGTGTGCGACAAGGCTCTAAATGAACTTTCCTCCAAATAGCATCTTTTCCGAGTGCTATGATCCTGTCTCTCCTTTTATTCATTCTCTGGGTAAAAGACAGAGTCAGTGGGGAAGCTAAGTGGCCCAAGCAGTTCACCAACATCACCACACCTGGAGAATGAGTTGTTTCCTAATCCCCAGGTTTTCTCCCAAATGGTGAAGGAGATCAGAAAGTAGAGGGGAGGCAGGAGCATCTGCTTTCTTAACATTCACAATAACTACATCGGTAGGAGAGAAAACAGGCCTGCGTCCCCACAAAGCCCTCAGGACCGCCTGTTAGGTGATCTTGCTGATTCACAAAACATGTCCAACCCTTTCTGCTTCTGACTCTTATCCCATGGATCAGGACACCTCCCACATCCCCCCTCAGACCTCGAGAGAGGCTAGCTGGATCAGTGCCATATCTTTTTATATATATACTAGAGGCCCAATGCATGAAATTCATGCAAGGGGCTCAGCCCTTGCAGCCCCAGCTGCCTCTGCCCTCTCAGCCCTGGCTGCCTCATGGCCCCATGGCCCCGCCCACTCGTCGTTCCGGAAGGTCATTCTGTTGTCTAGTCTAATTAGCATATTAACTCTTTATTATATAGGATATATTTTTATTGATTTCAGTGAGGAAGGGAGAGGGGAGAGAGAGAGAGAAATATCAACGATGAGAGAAAATCATTGATTGGCTGCCTCCTGCATGCCCCCTACTGGGGATTGAGCCCACAACCTGAGCATGTGCCCGTGACTGGAATCAAACTTGGGACCTTTTAGTCTACAGGCCAACTCTCTATCCACTGAGCCAAACAAGCTAGGGCTAGTGCCATATATTATCTGCACTAAACATTTGATCCGTAAATACACATATCATGTTATAATTTGCAAAAATAATACAAACTTAAAGAAGCATGCTTAAACCCTATGTTCATAGCAGCACAATTTACAATAGCCAAGATTTGGAAACAGCCTAAATGCCCATCAACAGATGAGTGGATTAGAAAACTATGGTACATCTACACAATGGAATACTACGCTGCTGTAAAAAAGAAAGAATTCTTACAATTTGCAGCAGCATGGATGGAACTGGAGAGCATTATGCTAAGTGAAATAAGCCAATCAATGAAAGAAAACACCACATCTCACTCATTTGTGGAAAATAAAGAACATTATAACCTGATGAACAAAAAGATAGATACAGAGGCAGAGAAGCATTGAACAGACTGTCAAATTAGAGTGGGAAGGCCGGGAAGTGTTGGGGTGGAAAATAAAAAGAAGCATGCTTAAAAACCTGCAAAATGAAAGATGAGGATTCTAAGATTACATTTTAAATAAAAATTCTAAAAATAAAACAGTAATTAGGATATTCCTAAGTTTTTTAAATTATTATTAATGTGGTATGATTTACATACAATACACTGGTTTTAAGCATTCAGTTTAGTGAATTTTGACAATGTTATACACCCATGATCACTGTTCAAAACAAGGTATAGAACATTTCCATCATCCCAAAAAGCTCCCAAAAATGATTCCCAGTCATTTCCTCTTCCACCTTCCCTGGTGACCACTGTTCTATCAGCAAGGATTAGCTTTACCTTTTTTGGAACTTCATATGGGTTTAATCAACCCATATAATCTCTTTTGTGTCTGGCATTTTTCATTCAACATCACCGTTTTTTGAGTGTCTTGTGTGTTGTTGCGTCACACCGGAAGTTTATTTCTTTTTATTTTGGTATGTAGACACTATAATGTGTCCATAATCCCGTGGATGGATATTTTAGTTATTTCTTGTTTTCTACTGCTACGACTGAGGCTGCTATAAACATTTTCCTACAATTATTTAAATTCTCATTTTTTTTCATGCTAACGCTCTGAGAACAGGAGTTCTTTGCACAGTAACTCATGCGAACAGTTTCCCGATCCTTTACTTTGCTTCAATTTTCTGTCATTGTTATCAATATTCGGGAGTTGCAAATGTTGGATTTTCCCCAGTGACTGATAAGTTGTAGGTACAGTATTGAGAAAGACAATGTAAGAAAGCAGGTTCCCTGCACCCAATTATGCATCAACTTCCACCTCCACTTCCTGAGGCAAGTCAAGTTAAATGCAAGTGTGCATGTTTTTGCATTCTCCTTCCCGAAGTCGCTCCTGATTGTCACTACAAATTCATCCAGGAATTCATTATTTGTATATTCAACAAAAATTCATGAGACTCCTATCATATGTTTGTTAGGCTTGTGCTGGGCTCTGCCTACAGAAGGATGGGGGTTCCTTTTAGATCAGAAACCAGGGGATGTTTGCTGGGCCAACACGATGCCTAGCACAGAGAGGAAACGACATGGGCATTTTTGAATTCATGGAGGAACTCTTGGTTTAGTGTGAAGATGGACCTGAACACAAATAAACTGGTATGGAAGAAGTATGGATCAAGTACTGTGGGAACATCTAAACTATAAATACATGTTCTGTTACTACCTAGAGCCCATTTGAGTATGTTGCTGTCATGATATTTTCTCTGTTGGACTGTAGTTTATCTAATTATTGCCTTCCCCCCATTTCAGGGGTGCAACAGAGTCGATTTCCTTCTTGTCTTGGTATGTCTAGCACTCAGGGGATGGCCTAGGACTCAAAAGGGAGTGACTAACTCTGTCTAGGATTACCCGCCGCCCCCCACCACCACCAAAAAAAAGAGAAAAATATGCAGGAAAGGGCCATTTGAGATGGGTCTTGAAGAGAACAGGTGCTGGTGGTAGTGTGGGATGGTATTCCAAATAATAAACAGTTTGACCTAAGAAGGTCTTTTGGGTACTAAGTGTTTTAAAAAATGTTCCTATTTAGTATTTCTGAATCACCATCATGATTTTTTTCTTTATTAATTAAGGTATTACATATGTGTCCTTATCCCTCCATTGCCTCCCCACGGCCCCCCACACCCCCACCTGTAGTGTGGGATGGTATTCCAAATAATAAACAGTTTGACCTAAGAAGGTCTTTTGGGTACTAAGTGTTTTAAAAAATGTTCCTATTTAGTATTTCTGAATCACCATCATGATTTTTTTCTTTATTAATTAAGGTATTACATATGTGTCCTTATCCCTCCATTGCCTCCCCACGGCCCCCCACACCCCCACCATCATGCCCTCACCCCCCTCG
>NW_006295391.1:2978649-3000057 GCF_000327345.1 Myotis davidii | reverse complement strand
CCTGCCCTCCTGGATTCTGCCTTTGGAGTTGAATATACCCTATTGGATTTATATGCTGCTCTTTGAAGGTTGAAACCATGACAACCTTGTTTATCATTTCATTTCCAGATCCTACACAAGTGCCTGACCCATCACCGTAATCCATTAAATATTATTTAAAATTGGATACAATGTTATTAATACAAGCAGGAAACTCAAGGTAAAAATTTATTCAGAACCCTATACACAGTCATATATTTGTGGCTCTCTCCCTTTCTGTGCCCACTTCAATCCATATTTAGTGTTATTCCTCCTCTACCTGTTTTCCCTGCTTGGTATCCAAGAACCAGAGTGGATGACTTGGAGTGGCAGGATGTTTGGCTGTCACAGATAATGTACAAGCATTTGGACATAGTAGTACTAACAGAGAAGCAACTTTTTGACACGGCCTAGAAAACAAACCCCTTAATTTTTAGCTTAAAAAAAAATCCATAAATGTGCTGACAGACACTCTCACTCTACAGCTGAGATGCTTCCTAAATCTAAGAGAATCACACCTTCTCAGTGACCTCCAGAGCCTGACAAGGAGGCAAGGTGAGTGGTCAAGCTCAGGCCCAGATTTCCTGCCGCTCAGAGCAGTGCCTTCTGAGTGCCCCATGGTCTTAGTCAGCTTGGGTTGCCATAACCAAATACTGCCGACCAGGTGGCTTAAACAACAGGCATGTATTTCTCAGTTCTAGAGGCTGGTAAGTCAAAGTCAAGGTGCAGGGAGATTCAGTGTCTAGTGAGAGTCCTCTTCTTGGCTTGCAGGTGCCCTTCTCATTGTGTCCTCACATAGTAGGGAGAGAGGAAGAGAGAGAGAAAGAGAGAGAGAGAGAGAGAGAGAGAGAGAGAGAGAGAGAGAGAGAGAGAGAGAGAGATTTTTAGAGAGAGAGAGAAAGAGATTCAGTCTCTTCTTTTGCTTGTAAAGGCACTAGCCCCATATGGGACTCCCCACTCATGGCCTCATGTAAACCTTCTTACCTCCCAAGGCCCATCTCTAAATACTAACACAGCATGAGTAAGGACTTCAACCTATGAATTTTGGAGGGACACAGACCTTCTGTCCCGACACCTATGCATCTTAAAGGGAAAGCAGAAAGGGGAGCAACTGAGCATCAGTCCTGTGCTGCTCAGGACTTGTGCATCTTTCCTTGGGCACCTCTGTTCCATTTCCACACATTTAGGACTAGTTTTGCTTTAAAAATTTATCTTTGAAAAAGAATGAATACTTTTTCTCACACTAGGGCTAGCTGCGAAGAATCTCATAATTAAGTTCAGGTGATGTCATTGTGGTCCAATGGAACTGGAATGGATGTAATAATGATGGGCCCCACCTTTCTAAGGGCTGGAGGGTGGCTCCCTGCATGTTTCAAGACGAGGTCCAGTTCTAGAGCAAGAATACCTCCCAAGAATGAGGAACCCAAGAATGGAGACCCAGAGAGTGGTCAATATCCCAAAGTCCAGGAAGGAGTGCTTATCTTCAGATACCAGGTCTCTACCATGTGGCTGGGGTTTCAGTGCTCTTAGAGTATCTTGACTTCTGCCTTCCCACCACTTACACAGATTGTAATTATGTACCTACTTCTGTGATTTTTTTGGACCGTATCTCTCATTAGGCAGACCCATGCATTTTTGTCTTGTTGTGTTCTTGCTACTCTATCCTCAGGCTTAGCACAGTGTTTGGCACATAATAAACGTGCACATGTATTTCTTGACTGGGTAAATGATTGCATAAAATGAGTTAATTTGAGTTCATTGCACGTATTTCCAGAGGGACTGAGTTAGCAAGTAGAGTAGTCACACAGAGCTATTTTTTATTTTTTAAATATATTTTTATTGATTTCAGAGAGGAAGGGTGACAGAGAGAGAGAGAGAGAGAGAGAGAGAAACATCAGTGATGAGAGAGAATCATTGATTGGCTGCCTCCTGCACTCCCCCCGCTGGGGACCAAGCCCGCAATCCCGGCACGTGTCCCTGACTAGAATTGAACCTGAGACCCTTCAGTCTGCAGGCCAACGCTCTATCCACTGAGCCAAACCAGCTAGGGCACACAGAGCTTTATTTGCGGAGAAGAAGGCAAAAACACAGTTATCAAATGGGTTGGGACCAGGAAAGTAAAGCCCGTATGCTTAGACTCAGAATGTGGGGTCGAAGTTATTTGTCTCTTCTGCCTAAGGTCAGATTGGGTCCTGGGGCTTTTGGATGAGGACCGAGCATAGGTGTCCATGGGTGCTCTCCGCAGCATTAGGAACTCTGGAAGCAATGCAGGGGAAGGGCTGACACAATGAGTTTCGAACACATTTGGTTTAATTTATCCCTTTAAGTTCAGAGGGCAATTACAGATCTCTCAGAGTTCAGGGTGTACGCAAGATTCCTTTTCTCCCTTTCTCTACCTAAAGTCTTTGGTTCAGCCTGAATTACGATATTTGAAGTCAAGAAAACAGCAGCGATCATCTGAAAACATACCACCATCACCCTATCCCTGCTTCTCCAAACAACTTTAGTGTTCCGGACACACACACACACACACACACACACACACACACAATCAGTGGATGGAAATGTATTGGTTTGTGCACAGTCCCCAGAGCACATTGGGAGAGCAATCCTGGGGTCCTTCCCCCTTCCTTGAGTAGGAGAGAGGCCTAATAGTATCCTGCTGTGCAGCAGTGAATCCTTGTGCTCTGTACCCTGATCCTTGCTGACGCTCAGCTGGGCGCTCACCATCTCTCATTCACAGGAGGGACAGTGCCATCTTGCAATCAAGTTCTCTCTCCAAAAAACCACACTGCTTAGCGCTCACCCTTGTGTGATAAAACTGTGGCAGGGCTAATAATAGAAACCACAAATCCTGCCTGCCAATCCGGCATTCTAACCTCTAATCCACTTGTAGCAAGGGCAAATGTTTTCAGGAAAATAAAATGACTGCGCACAGCACAGTGAAACACTGCTCCTGTTGTCAGATTTTCACTCAAAGGCTGAGAAATGCAGGGCTGGATTCCATCCTCCTCACCTTCGTCAGAGATTTAGTTTCAACCTTCTTCTAATTTCTAATCCGATCTCAATTATAAAATCAATGGGGGAAAAATGAAAAGAGAACACAGGCAGGAGAGAGAATGAGATAAATTTCATCACTGTTAGAACTTTGGTAATGATGGGAAATTGTCTTGTTTCACACACACACAAAGGGCCTAATAGAAGTTCAGTATTAGATTGCTAACACTCTTAGGTTTATCCAGTGGAAAGTTGGCTAAGTGGGTGAATTCCTGAATCGAGTGACTAGATTTGAGGACCCGAGGCAGCTTGCTCAGTGGAAACCCCCTCAGGCGACCTAAGTGTGAGCCCCAGCTCACCCAAGGTATCTGCTTCAAAGGGACAAACTATTTCACCTCCCAACCCTTGGAGCTCTCATCTGTAAAATGGCATGGAAAGCAGCAGCACTGTTTGCAGCCCAGAGCTGCGTGGGGCTCAGTGAGAGAGAATGGATAGGAGATGTTGAATAAGCTGTAAATCTATCTGTAACGACCAGAAGTTATCATCACTGGACACAAATCCACTTATTGTTCCTGATTGGCCGTACACATAATTCAAATTCCCCACAAAATAGCTCAGCCTTTGTTGCCAGCTGTGTGGTATGCAGCTTCTAAACATTTCGACTGAAACCTGGCCTCTTACCCTTTAGTCTTGAGGGTCTCAGTTAACTCTTCCAGCTCCAGCCAGCTGAGGGGCAGGAATTCCTGACTCAATCTGTATTTTATTGATTGGTTGATTGATTGATTTTAGAGAGAGAGGAAGGGAGAGAGAGAGAGGAGAGAGAGAGAGAGAGAGAGAGACATTAATTTGTTTTTTCGCTTATTTATGCATTCATTGGTTGCTTCTTATATGAGTCCTGACCAGAGATTGAACCCATAACCTTGGTGTAGCGGGATGATGCTCTAACCAACTGAGCTATCTGGCCAGGACTTCAACAACTGCGTTTTAACCAGTGCAACCTTTCTACCTCTTGATCACTGAAGTGCTTTCACAAACACAGAAACCAGAGGGGAATCAAACAGGAACTTTGGTGAGAGATGAGTTCTGGGAGAAATCTGATTTAAGAAATGAGATATGTAATCCGGACTCAGTAAGCTGTGGCTACAGACTTTTCTTATGAGGCTTTAACTTTCTCAGTTTTGAAACTCCATGCTTGCTTTGCTGTGTGGTGAGTATCTGTGAACTGAGGTACTAGTCGACTGAGATTTCTCTGCTGGTAATGTGATAAACTTCAAATATTATCCTCATACAGTATCATTTTTTAATGTTCATGGCCCTAATGAAACTAATGAGAAACAACCATATGCTGTTGGGGAGAGTGAGTGAGCATATTTTCAGTCTGAGTTTTTTGGTGGTTCAGTCTTTCTAATTAAATGCATGACAATAGATTTATTATTGAAAAAATAAAGAAAGAGGTCAGGTAAAATCAGCAACTCATCATTGGCAGACACTCCAACATCCACTCTATTTTATTCAAGAAGCCAATTTATTAATTTTTGTGTATCTTTCCAATATTTGTATTCAAATACAAGTAAATACAAGTATATATTTATAGTTTCTCCTTTTACTTCACAAAGGTAAGTCATCTACTCTTTTATGCCAGACGTCTTATGGATGTGTTTAAATAATAATAATAATTAAAAAATCATCTTAAGAGGATAGATGTTTTAGGCCTAGACTTTTGCTAGTCAGTAACATCTAACTGAGACCCTGGTAGTTAACAGGTACATGCTTGGCTAGAGTTGCTGCTGGTCAGGTTTTCCTTGGTTCCCATAGGCTACCATATAATAATATCTTCACTCTGGTCTGCAATGAAAATAAAATCTGAAGAGAAAGAAGAAGATATGAAGTGGAACAACGCGGTTAAGAAATTCCCATGACTTTACCCTTAAAAAAAAATAGGAAGAAAGAAAAACTCCCTTCTAAGTAAGGCCAAAGAGAATATTAAATGCACACACTATGAGTCAAAGAAAATAGTATTAACGTTTCTTCATCAAAGGGGATCGTTGGTCTTGGCTGCCTATCGGAAATTTAAACTTAACGGTGGCAGCCTGTCTTTCTGTCAGTGCTTGGGTATCAAACCACAAGTGTCTGAGTGCTTATTGCTTAAGGGCTCAGTTTCTATGGTGTTGTGTTTCAGTGTTTTGGGTTTTTTTTTGTTTTTGAAAAACTTTTTCTTTTCATTTTGGCCCTTGAGGATCCAAAGAATGAATTTGTTAACAAAAAAATAAGGCTAGCCAATAGAGGAAGAAAAATAAGAAAACTCCTCTGTGATTCAAGACAAGATTGGTATCTTTTTTTTTTTCTGTCTTTTTTTTTCCCCAAGCAGATTTAATTTAGAATTATGAACCAAGAAAAATTACAACATCATACCCTGGCCAGCTTACCACAGACAATGACTTGTGTGACCAATGGAAGTCATGGGGGAAGGGAAATTCAGAGAGCAATGAGGAACTTCTCTGTCATCTCAGAGTTTCACAATACACACAGGAAGCATTTGTAGCTGGCCCTCTGTTAGCCTGAAAGATTAGCTAATCTCTTGTTTCACCATAAAATGCATTTTTAGCACAAGGTCCTGAACTGCAAGCAAAGACTCACTGTGGCAGATTCTCAGTCTTCCTGAATTACAGTTGAAAGATTCTTTACATTGTTCGTGTTCACTTGGGCAATCAGGAAGCTGGGATGGTTTCTGGGATTCTGGGATGTGCTGGGTTATACATGAGTGGGCCCTTCATAGCCCACCAATGGAGCAAGCCAATTCCCAGGTCCAGCTTGCCCTGTGAATTCTGCAACGGTGTTCTTAGAGTAGTATCAGATTTCTAAAGCCAAGAGATGGATTAACTGTCCAGGTGCCCCAGCCAAATTCCAAGTCAAATTAATACATCCTGTCTATACAACCTTTCACCTCTATATAGTGGAACTGTGACTCCTGCTGTTCACAGAATAAAGATAAGCAGCTACATTTTACCGCGGTGGTTTCTAAATATCATTACTGCTAGCCTGCTTCACCATTCAGGTTGCCCTTTGATCCCTTTTTTCTAGACATAGTCATTTATTTCTAAAATGCTTGGAGGAATTTTTGAAATGATAATTATTTTAATTTTTATGAAGAATTCACACATTTATTGTGCAAGAAAAGGCTTTAATGACTATCTAATCCAATGGTCCAATGCCTTTTATTTTAGAAAAAGAGACATGAGAAGCCCAGAGAGGTTAAGTGCCTGTTCAAGGTCACTCAGCTGGTTAGTCCCTATAGATAAACACAGGGTTAATTCTGACACTCTTCCCACAGGTCCTCATTAAGCAAAGGCCCTAAGAGAGCAGTTTTGTCACACATTCTACACTGAGCACTTTTCACCTCTAAGACTTTGTGGGGACACCACCAAGAATGCTTTCGGCCTGAGATCAGCGTGGAGGGTCAGCTGCTTGTAGGGTTTCCTGTGCACTGAGGCAGCGTGACAGCGGGGAAGGATCTATCACATTTGTCTTTCTGAATAACCCCCATAACTAAGCTGGAATTTGGTATAGATTCCCAAATTGCAAATATGGCCAAATTCATGTGCTTTACCCATCTTGACCCACATGGTTCTCTCTTTTCATATAGAATGCAAATTATAAAATAAGCAATAGGATCAGTAAGGATGAAGGGAAACTTGTTTTGTTTTTGCTAGGAAAATAATAAAGAGAGTTAAAATTTGTACACAGAAATAAATATCATGAAATACCTATTCAGTATCAGGAAAAGGGTGTCAGCTTTGGCTCTGAGTTTCTTAGTGGCCTCAGCAAAGTAGGATAGACGATGTATTATAAGATTCAGAATATTCGTATGATTAAGAAACTCAATTCAAGAGAAGCATAGTGTTTACTCATACTAAGACCAGAAATTTCTTCCCTTAATAACATCCTCTCAGTAGCTATAGCAGTGGATTTCATACAGCTATTTTTCATTATGTTCCTCCATGCAAGCTGAAGGCACAACAACTAATGAGAATCAGAAAAGGTGTTTCCAGGATATTGAGGGTGGGTGCAAAGCAATGGCTCTGACTACACACCACAATGCTCAGAAATAAGTGGATTATATGTCCTTCTGTGGAGAAAGAATTAAATAGAGAGTCCAGTGAAGATATTGGTTCCTGAAGCAAAGCCTGCTAATGCTCCCCGATATCCATGTTCTCTGCTCCTTTTCAGGCCAGAGCTAGACTCCATTTCTCAGTCACCTTTGCAGTTGGGTGTCACCATTGACTGAATTTGGGTGAATGGAATATGAACTGTCCTGGTCCCCCTGTTCACCATTCCACTCTTTTCTCATCCACTTTTTGATCTCCAAGGACTCCAAGGATCAAGGGGAGGCCTGAGCTACAATATGGAAGGGGTCTGCGTCCCTCAATGACTGTGTCTTCAATGGACCCTGACATGCACAAGAAATAAACTTGGTTCCTTTGTTTCAAGAGGCAGCAGTATATAAATAATATAATCTTCAGCCGAAACCGGTTTGGCTCAGTGGATAGAGCATCGGCCTGTGGGCTGAAAGGTCCCAGGTTCGATTCCAGTCAAGGGCATGAACCTGGGTTGCAGGCACATCCCCAGTAGGAGATGTACAGGAGGCAGCTGATCGATGTTTTTCTCCCATTGATGTTTCTAACTCTCTATCTCTCTCCCTTCCTCTCTGTAAAAAATCAATAAAATATATATTTTAAAAAAATAATATAATCTTCAAATTGTTGAAACTGTTAAGTCACATTGATGGGGCAGATGGCCTCAGTAGCTACACAATCCAATCAAGCCTCTTTACATTGAAAAAACCACCACCAAAATTACTACTATTTTGAGGCTATGTCATTTGACATCCAGTAGTCTGTAGGAATCAGACTGCCTGGATTGAACCTTAACTTTACCATCCATGGGCCCTGGGCAAGTTTACCCCCTCTCTAAGCCTCAGTAAAAGGGCAATAATAATGGGACCTGCTCTCAGAGTTGTTGGAGGCAGAAGGGGCTCGGGCTGGGATTTGGTTTGTGGCAGGCACATGATTAATGTTAAGCAGGAAAGTTGCTATCCTTTGGAAATGCATGCTCATATGTGTGGCTTCCATGGGGAAGGCCCAGGGCAGAACGAGCTGAGTCTGTGCAAAGCTGGCTGAGTTTCTAGCAGGAAAGCAGTTCAGAGTAACCAGGCTTTCCTTCCCATCCTTCCTCTTCCCCTTCTTTGTCAATCCAAGTGGAAGCCCATTCAGGCTGCCACAATCTGAGACCTGTTTAACCTATCTGAAATTTTTGAATGATTTTCATATGATCATAAGGATAAAATAACAACAACAATAATAATAGTTCCTGAAAATAAGTACAGGCTTTTCAATGTAAGAAGTTTTTATATATATATTTTTTGTCCATTCAAAAAAGCCTGTGATGATTCTACCAGGGCATTTTTTAATGTTGGAAAGTTTTATAATATTCTTTGATAAGACATGTTTCTGGAAAGATCATTTCGAAAAAATAGACATTTTTGTATTGATGCAGGAAATAACTCAATTTCTGGGTGAAAAATTATGCACTAGGTAAATCTTACTTGAGGAATTTAGTGTCTTTTTCCTTGCCCCTTACTGGAACTGTAAACATAGCTGGAGTCTTGGCTAATAATAACCTCACAATATGTGCAGACCTGGCCTTCCTCAATGGCTTGCTGAGTTATTTGTGTCAGAGTGGATTTTATCATAAGCACATTTCTCTTCTGGCTATCACATGATACACCATTGAATTTCCCAACATACAAATGTTCTAATCTCATTTACAGTCACGGAGGTTGAAAATATATAATTAATCAGCATGTAAGGACCTTATAATCCGTAAAGGAAGCCAGATATGGCTGGGCGAGGAGCTCTGTGGAGTCTTGCAGGGACTTTGGACAAGGGGACCTGTTTCCAGTCAACTATGGAAGAGTCCTATGTCTTCCCACAGCTCCTTGGTTTCTCTGTGACCCAGTTCCCATGTGTGAAAATTGAGTTTGTTCCTTTCAGTATCTCCCCAATCGGATACAGCAGAAGGAGCATCCTAGGTCTAAGTTTATTGTCTTCACTCATGATGCAAGACAGACCGATCACATATAGGATTGCTGTGTGTTTGTTTTTTTTGTTTGTTTGTTTTGTTTTTTTGTGGACCTGTGAAATATAATACAGGGAGACAAGCCAGTTTCCTTGTTCTTAATTCTCTTTCATTTTATGAAATGACAAGTTATATAGGAGTTGATCTGGGCTGCCTTCCTCCTATCCCATCTTATCCCATTCATCCATTTATTTTTACATTTAATTCCCATAGCACTAAATAAAACTTCTCTTTTGAGAATGTATTTGGGCAAGTAGCAAACTGATCAAGTGACTTAAGGTCTGACTTTACTTGAACTCTTCACCAGTTCTTAATGTATTTAAAATGTAGCCATTTAGTTCTTCTGGCTGGTTCACAATGGACTCATTAATAGTTATCCTTTGTCCGAGGATCCCTCTCCATTCATCAAACATTCTGTGAGTGTAATTGGAAATAAAGGAGAGCTTGCGAATGGATTTAGAGAACTGTAGGAACTTTTACATTTGCAAGATGCTAACAAACAGAAGAATGCAAATTGAAAAAAAAAATGGGGCGATTTAGAAAGTTGAATTTCTCTGACTCATCAAAGGAGATGAGACTTTACCAAGGAAATTAGAGGGCAGAGTTATGTTTAAAAAGGACGGGCTGAGTTGATGTGCCATTTGAAAGAATGTTTCCCAACAGGACTGCAATGCATGCAAGACCCAACCTGATCATACGGTACATGATAACCACGTCTATATAAACCTCAGTTGCACCTTGGCTCCCAGCCAGTTTGGTTCCTGGAATATTATTTAGTGTGATATGTCATTGGCTAATTTTATTATTTTGGGAGAAGAGGAAGTGAACGATATCCCCCCCCCCCCCCCGCCCCATTTAGTTGGGTGAGTCATGGAAGGTGTGCAGTGCACTGAGGAAGCAACAAAATAGCAAGGGTTTAACACTCAAACGCTCTTGTACTCTAGGTTTTGGTGTTGTTGTTGTTGTTGTGTCCTTATTTCTGTTTTGCCATCAATGGTGGCAGAGGTTATTGGATAGGCCTTGGCCAGCTTCTAGGGCTGCTGCTCTGCCCAGTGACTGTATCTTTCCTGTCAACATGCTGATCATACTTGGAAATTATGAGTCAGTGAAATGTAGCCGCAAGCAGTGGGGGTGGGTAGATTACGAGGGAAAGTGCAGCCAAGACTTCCTGTACCAACTCAGGGTCATTCTCTTTGGGGGAAGGTAGGGACTCACTCTGGCAGTAGGAGCACTCATATTCGCTCGGCATCTGCTGTGTACAAAATGCGTTCAGAGAAAGTAGGGGGAACAAATTTAAAAAGCAAACAGATTTAAACCTTCTTTTGCAGACGTCAGGGTGGAGCTTTGAGAGCCCTGTTATAACTGTTATTGACATCTTCAGCTTGCTATTACTTGGTGAGACTCATTAACTATTCACATTTGTCTGCCCTCATTCTACTCCTAGCAAATGCAGCTACAGTCCTATTTAAAATAATAGAGTGAGATTGGTAACATTACTGATTTAACTGGAAATTAGAAGACTTAACATCCACAGAGCTTAGGTAATTGACACCAACAGCACTTTTCTTGTAATTTATGCACTCTGATTGATTTCATTCCCCAGCTAGTCCTAAAAGAATCTCTGAAGCATATTTAGCCATCAGATTACTGTGCAAAGGAATTAAATGAGTATTACCCTGCTTGCTGTCTATTCCAGAGCTGGCAGAAAGTTTCTGAGTGGTTTGCAGCACAGGAGTCAGTCTAAAATTATCATGCTCCTATAAAAGTTCTGCCTCAGAGCAGATCTTTGTTAAGTGACAACTGTAAATGTATAGGAAGAAACCTTCTTACTGATCACAGGGACACAATTACTAATGGGTCATTTATTTATGCTTTTAAGAGTATTTTTAGAAACTGTATATAGATATGTGTTCCCTAAGAAACCCTAAAAAACACTTACTTACCTATAATAGTGATGTTATAAATGACCCATTTCCAGATGTTCATTCAGTGTGATATTTGCATCATAATATATGACCAAGCTTTATCCTCCCCAAACCCCTCCCCGACATAATGAACAGTGCTGAATACAGGATATTTGATAAATGAGGAAGAAACACTAAATCTGTGTGTTCTACCCTAGAAATCTCATAAAACAATGGCAAAGTGGAGGCAGGAGACTTACAGTGTTCAAGTAAATCAGGGGTATTATTTTTGGCTATTTAGTTAGCAGAGGAGGCATGGTCTGGGATCTATCTACTAGTACCTGCCTATTTCTCTAGCTTCATGTAGCACCATCTTCCCTCTTAAGACCTTTATTCGACCAAGCGGAACAGTCCAGAGTCCGTCACGCTCATCTCTGTTTCACTCACCAGGAGTGCTGCACTGGCTCTTTCTTCTCCCTGGCTCCTCGTCCTTGAAAAGTCAGTTCAAGGGTCACCGCCTCCCAAAATCCCTCCGTGATTGCACAGTCTCCTTCAAACCTTCCTCCTCTGTGTTCCCTTAGCAGCCTGTGACTGAGCCCAGCCCATGCTGACCTCTGTCACACAATATTTTTCATGTGATTTACTCGTTTATCACCCCCATTCGGACTGAAAGTTCCTCGAGGGCAGAGATCAGGAGTTGATTAACCATGAATTGCAGCATCTATAACCACACTGGACACAGAATGCAGTTGATAAGTGTCTCCCAAAAGATTTGTGAATGCAGAACGCAACTCTCTGAAAGCCCAAGTCTAGGTGATGCCACCATTTTCAAAACTGAAATTCAATCTTAAACATTGGTAGTTGGAGTCAGAGTTCTTGGATTCCCACAGAGGCAGGGACCCCAGGAATACCTGGGCTCAGGAATCCTCACGGCAAAGATCAGGGATCAAGGTGGGCCTGCAGGTCTAGGGGTATCGGAAGTGTGGAACCAGCACCTCAGCCTTGCAGAAGTATTGGCGTCCTCAGTACCTTTCATCCATCTGCATTCTAAACTCCTCACTGCTTGCTGAGGCTAGAAAGCTAAACACTACATTTCTCAGAGTCCCTTGCAGGCAGGATTCCAAGAATCAGATAAACTCAAGAGACTTTAACTTGAAGTGAGAGCAGCCGGTTTGTGGTGGAGGTGGCCTGGTTCTGAAGCCAGCAGCTGAGCTGCGGCTTCCTGATTCAGCGGCGTCTGCGCCAATGGAAACAGGTTCCCCAGGGGTGGCACAGCCAGGTGGGTCCAGAGTCCGGGGGTTGTGCCTGGGAGATCACCGCCTACAGCAATGTTTTTCAAACTACAGGTAATGAAATCTATTTAGTGAGTTGGTACAAGCTTGAAAAATTAAACAAACAGAATATAATAGTATAGAATAAAATGGAAGAGAAAAAATATTCAAGTGCATTGCCCCTAGCAAAGGTGAATTGGTTTTATATAGCTGTATTTCAGTTTTATGTGTGTGCACGTACTTCTGTATGTATATTCTGAGTCATAATAGAAAATGTATGTCTAGCCATGAGTTTCAGTCACAAAAATACAAGAACATCTGGCCTAGAGTCTTACCTTCAGCATTTCCAATAATCGTCTTAATCCCTTCCTGTTTAAACTATCCAGAGGGGTGGTTTTTTATCGGCAGAACATCTGTCCAGCTGCCCACCAGGCCGCCAAAAGGTACACAGATTTTCTTTTTTTGTCAGTTGTGAGTTGTAGAGAGAGGTACATGGCATTTATTTCAACTAACAGCTTCCTTCCCTGCTTTTTCCAGTCACTCCTCAATACCTTCTTTAATAAGGACAAGATGAAAGTATAAGATAGAATGTATGCTTGGGGGCTCCTAACTCCCTCTGGTTGCATGCATGTTCTGGTTCCCACAAGGAGAAATTTGCGCTTGAACTGTCCTAACAAACTCCTTGAGAACTAACTCCTTCCTCTCCTGGCCCTCCTGGGTGAGAGCGGCCGGGGCTCAGCCTGAGGAGACCCGTCCTCACGCACGTGCTTCCAAAACTCTGCAACACAGCCCAGAAATGCCAGGCTCTGAGCATCCCAGGAAGGACTCTCCTAAGGCGACCATAAGAGTCATAATAGGCGTTGGGTGTAGTGTTACTGTACAATATTGTTGATGTTATAAAGAGGCAGAATGAAGATATGACAGCAATGTGTGGAAAAGTAAAATTTTGTAATGATCAAGACAGGAACAGATTTAAACACTCTCTAAATTGCTGCTCTGGGCAAAAGGTCAGCCGACAACCCAGGATCAAAAAAAACGTAGGTACCCTACCAATTCTTCTTAGTCTTCTTAATTAACTTAATGCTTCCTTTATGCCCTTCTTGACAGAGGAGCCTTGCTGTCTCCCAAGAAGGGGACCAGATAGCTGGTGGACAGAGGAAGAGGAGCTGTTTTTCTTCTGTCCTCTTACACCATTTGTATGTGATATTGTATACAACTATGTGCTATTCAAAATCAAAATAAATAGCCCCAACGTTTACTCCCCAAACTCATCTGATAGCTTTGTCTTTTACTTCAGTGAGAACACGGAACCATCAAATGACTTCCCTCAGATTCCCGTGATCAGCCCGATGCCTAAAACGGTGCCTGAAATATAGTCATCAACTCCCTAAATGTATGCAAAATGTCAAGCAGGCCTTCGGCAGCCTCCCAGGGGCTCCATCCTTAGCTTGTCTTGGAAGACCTCCTGGGGTGGGACTACATGACGTCCTGACTACATAGTGCCCGTCTGTATGGCTGGTCTGAGACACCCTCTCCCTTACCCCAACCCTAGCCATCAGCATCCTAACCATTGGTTGTTCAATACGGTTCCTTTCTCATCTCTCTGACAAGCCTCTTTTTAGCCTCTCCAAGTCCTCAGTCATTTCTTCCCCTCTTGATACCTAGGTATTATTTGGGACTTGTAGTGACCTCAGTAAAATGAATGAGAGTTGGAATTTTGTTTCACACCATTTTGCAGCTCCCTCAACACTTAGACGCAGTGCCTACACATAGTGGATGAGCAATAAATGCCTTTTGACTGGCTGAGGACATCTTTATAAATTCATATAAAGTTCAGCGACTGGGAATACTGCAAGAGAAGTGGGGCCTACATTCCCCTTCCCAAGTCACCCACATGGAAATCTGCATTTCTTAAATGAAATTTAAGAGAGCCTCAGGCTCACTAGTCTTATTTCTGCAGAGTGTTAATTATGTGTGGAATCTAAGGGGACTGCCATGTATGGATTACAAGGGATATTACGAGGGGACATTCAGAAAGACAGCTGCGCAGCAGGCAGACATGCTTTCCTAAACTTCCAAAGACCTACGTTTTTTCTAATTTGCTTTTGGGAGAGAGATCTTTTCTCTCATACATTTCACTTGTGCTTTATTGAAAAAGGAGAAAATATTTCTGAGAAAAACCCTTTGTCTGATTCCCTCTTTGCATTATTCAGGCTTCAAAAAAAAAAAAATGGAAAATTCTCATTTTTCTCTGAACTATAACTGCTAATATATTATAGCTCCTGACTTTGTTGTCTAAATCTTCATCTAGGCAAAACTAACCAGTGAGTGTGTAGGAGTATCTCATTCCAAAATACTTCTAAAAACATTGATTATTTTTAAAACAACGTTAACACTCGAGTGACCATGAAGTAATAGAATCAACTAGATAGATTACTGTGTGTCTTGTGTGGTCACTTGAAAGACGACTTTTTCCAACTTAAACTTTTACTCCAGCTTTGCTGTCAGTGCTAAGACGGGGTTGCCTTTGAAGACACTTTTCCAGCTTTATAAAGAAAATCACTTGTTACTAGTATTTATAGTCACATCTCTTTTTCTTTTCTTTTCTTTTCTTTTTTTACTCTTACTCTAAACTGTATTAGCTTGATCATGTACCTCATTCACCAGATTTGGTACCAGATAATTTTGGGCTGTTGACCAAAACTTGAATCAAACAATGAACATTTGCTAACACTAAAACTACAGTGCTTTGGAAAACCAAGTGGTACAGGCCCTAAAGCAATTTCAAAAGAGGAGACACAGAGGAATTTTGAGTAATGGAATGAGTGTATTGTTGCCTGGGGTAGCGTTTTTATTTGGGACAACACTCATTTTGAAGTGGAAGAGTTCCTATCTTTCTTTAAAAGCACTTTCCTCATTTTATATCCCCATTTAATATTTGAAAACTTACTTCCAACTGAAGAAATGGTCTTAGTGGGTGAAGCCATTGGGTCATTTCATAAAATGATGGGGAGAAATTACATCCTATCAAATTGAAAAAGAAAAAATGAGTAGCAGGGAAAACATCATTAAAAAATGCCAGATGGCCCCGGCCAGTGTTTGCTCAGTGGTTAGAGTGTAGGCCTGCACACCAAAGGGTTGCAGGTTTGATTCCTGGTAAAGGGCATGTGCCTGGGTTGCAGGTTTGATCCCCAGCTTCAGTAGGGGTCTGTGTGGGAGGCAACCAATTGATGTGTCGCTCTCACATAAATGTTTTCCTCTCTTTCCCCTTCCACTCTCTCTAAAAATAAATGGGAAAAATATACTTGGGTGGAGATTAACAATAACAACAAAAATGCCAGATGGTGGGAAGTATTAGAACCATCTAGACCTAGATTATATTTGTATATGGAGAGAGAGAGAATAGATATATATATATATATTGGTTCTGTTTCCCTGGAGAACTCTAATACATCCACCTCCAAGAAATATAAGAATCCATGTATAGAATGCCGCTTGTCACTTGCCTGGATTATGGCATCTATTAAGGAAGTATCAGTTTTCTTTCCTTTTTCCTTTCCTTTGCTCTTTGAACCTTGGTTTACTCATCTGGCATATGAAGAGATCAGGCTCATGGGATAATTTCTAAAGCTGCTTCCAGCTTTGAAAGTCTGTGTATCTATGTAAAACTAATTGCATGGACTGTAACATTCAAATACAGCCATGGCCAAATTGGGTATCTGCAAAGGAAGAAAGGCATGGGAATGTACCAAGACTATTTGTGTTACCAGGGGGACTAAAGGGGAACTCCTGGGAGTCCTATATATATTCTTATAAGCCTGAATGTGTTCTCGGTGGTTAGGGGAAGAAAAGTGCAATCTGTTACTCTATGTAGAAGTAACTGGGGAAAGTACCTACTTTACCTGTTAGGATCTTTATGTGTGTCTCTGTGCAAATACTGCAGAGAGGAGAGTCATTTGATGGATTCTGAAGAACCTATGGGCCCTGGCCAGTATTGCTCATTGGTTAGAGTGTTGGCCTGAGCACGGAAGGGTTAGGGATTCGATTCCCAGTCAAGGGCACTTACCTGGGTTGCAGGTTTGATCCCTGGCCTCATTCGGGATGAGTACAGAAGTCAACCAATCAATGTGTCTCTTACATTGATGTTTCTCCCTCCCCCCGGCCCTTCCCCTTCCCCCCACTTACCTCCCACTTACCCCCCCTTCCCACTTTCCCTAAAATAAAAAGAAAAAAAGAAACTCTGGGATCTGGCTGAACACTACCATTAACCTTCAATCTCTGAAAACTTAAGGTCCAATATGGTATTTGTTAGAAGGAGAAGAGAAGTACCCCAGATTGTGTTTCAACCGTATTCTCAGCAGTTCACCAGAAAAGTTCCCTAGTGTTTTTCAGGACATAAGTGTTGCTTCCTTTCTTAACTGGTGAAGTGGCAAGATACTTAAACATACAGGCTAGAGTACTTTGGATCTTTGAGTTTTTAGAAGAAATAGGGGGAAATAGCCTTTGTAAGCCCTATGATATTATATAAGCATAAGTGATTATTCTTCTTACAATATACACTCAAGTGATAGCCGTAGTTTGAGATTCAATGGGGAGAAGTCTGGCGAAGAGGTCCTCCTTCCCAACATTTTGTTCCACACATTGTTTCTGGCACACATCAGGGGCC
This sequence comes from Myotis davidii, assembly GCF_000327345.1. Taxonomy (NCBI): domain Eukaryota; kingdom Metazoa; phylum Chordata; class Mammalia; order Chiroptera; family Vespertilionidae; genus Myotis; species Myotis davidii. Next base: position 2,983,066 of record NW_006295391.1, on the reverse strand, counting down.
TTTGTCAGGAAGGCCAATGAGCAAAGATAGCAACTGCTCACACAGCTTGAAATGAGAGGCACAGACAAGACTCCCTGCTCATCAGTCCAAATGCCCACAGCCTGCCACCTGGGCTCTGGGCCCTACTCTCGTCCATGATGCATCCAGTGCCACTTAGGCACAGTCTCTGTCACAAGAGTTCACTGCTTTAAAAGATTCAAGGCTATTCCATTGCCTGTAAGATAAAATCCAAACGATTTAGCATAGTATACAAAGCCATAGAAAAATAATGCTTCTGCTATTTCTCTAGTTTCATCTCTGCTGTGATTATTGACCACTCTCCTATGGTTCAGTTTTAGGCTCCAGTCTGTAAAATTTCATTCTCAAATTTGATATTTGATATTATCAAATATTTAATACATGCCTACTAATGAGTGCCAGGCACTGTTCTTAGTGCTGGTGATATAGCAATACATAAAACAGTGCTAACATTGTATGGGGAGACAGATGATACGCACTATCCCACATGTTAGAAAGCGATGAGGACCATGGGAAAATTTAGAGCAATACAGGGAGCCTTAGTTGTGCTGGGAATGGGAATGGGGCGTTTTATAGAGGAGGATCAGAGTAAGTCTCTCTGAGAAGGCAAGGGAAGGTTTCAGTTATGCAGCATTGTTGTTATAGCAGCAAACTGATATAACGAGCAAACCAAGCAAACATCTTGGAGAATAGCTTTCCAAGCAAAGGCAACAGCTACTTCAAAAGTCTTGAGACAGGAAGCGGCTACTGGGTTTGAGAAACAGTGAAGAGGCTGTTGTGCGGGAATTCAGTGAAAGCAAGAGAGCAGAGGAAATTAGGTCCAGGTCCAGATATGGTAGTTCTCCAGTGCTGCCATGAGCACCCTGGCTTTGACTGTAAAATGGAAAGCCATTGGAGAATTTTGTGCAGGGAAATGACATGACCTAACATATGTTTTCCAAGGGCCCTTCTGGCTGCTGTGCTGTGAACACACTGAAGAGTAGAAGTAGGGAGACCAATTAGGGAAGCTGTTTCGATAGTCAGGTGAGAGAGGATAATGGTTCAGACCAGGATACTAGCGGTGGACATGGTAAGAGGCAAATAGATTAGGCGTCTGTTTTAAAAGTAGAGCCTATAGCAGTGGTTCTCAACCTTCCTAATGCCACAACCCTTTAATACAGTTCCTCATGTTGTGGTGACCCCCAACTATAAAATTATTTTCGTTGCTACTTCATAACTGTAATTTTTCTACTGTTATGAATTGTAATGTAAATATCTGATATGCAGGATGTATTCAGGCGACCCCTGTGAAAGGGTTGTTCGACCCCCAAAGGGGTCGCAACCCACAGGTTGAGAACCTCTGGCCTATAGGATTTGGATATAAAGTGCTTTAGTACTTAGAGTTCAGAAGAAGGGTAGAGTGGAAGAATCAGCAAGGAGATTGGGACTGTACAGTCAGTCAGTGAGGAGAAAAAAACAGTAGAGGGTAGTGTCCCAGATGAGGTAAGCGTTTCCAGAAGGAACCAGTGATTAATTTTATCAGATGCTGCTGATAAATTTACCAGGAAAAGCCTGAAAACTGACAGTTGAATGTAATGATACAGTGATAGTTGGTAATCTTGAGAAGAGCAGTTTTGGTGCAATGGTTAGGGGCAGATGCCTGATGGGTGATAAGTAGGAGAGAATGGGAGGAGAGGAATTGAAAGCAGTGAGTCAAGGCAATCCTGAGAACATTGTTTAGCAATAAAGAGAGCAGAGTCATAAGGAATAGCTGGGAGGGTAGGTGAGGTCAAGCGAGGGTTCCATGAACACCCTGGGTAGTCTCATGCCCTCGTGCCTTTCTGAGGTTCCTTTCTTTTTAAGTCCACCTGGCGAACTTCCTTTTTTGAGCTCAATTAGCTATGTCTATCCTGCCCTCTCTCTACTGTCTGCCCTCATTCATCAAAAGGGACTTAATGTGTGCCTACTATAAAATAGACATTGGTCAGTGAACACATCAATGTACAATGAACAAGCCTAATAAGGTCTCTGCCTTCCTGGAAGTTCTATTCCAATGGGGAGGCCGAGAATGCAGAAGCATATGAATAAAGCAATAAGGTAATTGATCACCACAGATCATGGTGAGTGTTGTGTAGGCCATAGACTGGGTAATGTGAGAGAAAGCGGTCATGGATGGCCACACTGGGGAGGTGCCCACTGAACTGAAGGGCACTGCTATGGACGGAATGCTTCTGTCCCCTCTTCACCCCCTCTTCCCCCAATTCATATGCTGAAGTCCTAGTTCCCAATAGACAGGTATAGCAGGTGAGGCCTCTGGGAAGTGATTAGGTCATGAGTGCAGAGCCCTCACGAATGGAATCAGTGCCTTTAGAAGAAGACACATGAGAGAGATGATCTCCTTCTAAACCACGTGAGGAGGACACAGCAAGAAGGTGTCTGTCTGCAATCCAGGAAGTGGGATCTCACTAGATACTGAATCTGCTGTTACCTTGGGACTTGCAGCCTCCAAGAACTGTGAGAAATAAGTTTCTGTTGTGGGTTAAGACAGATATGGGGGAGCCAGTCCTAGACAGGGCCAGAGGGTCTTCCAGGCAGAAGGAATCAACAAGAGCAGAAGCCTCAAGGTGGAAAGGGGTGAGGTGGTAGAAGAAGAAAAAGGGGTCTAAGTAGCTGGATGGGACAGAGCTGGGGAAGGTGACATGAATGCCTACAGGGACCCGATCATGTAAGGACTGGGAGACCAGGTGGCAGTGTAGAGGTGGGATGTGCAGGGGCAGAGACATCTTTTGGAGGTAAACAAGTTGATGGATTGAATGTGGTGAGTAAGAGGAAAGAGCACATCAGGATTGCTTCTTTGGCATGAACAGCCAGGTGGATGCGGCACCATTATCTAGAAGAGAACAATAGTTAGTGGAGAGATGCGGTAGGAGGTGATGTGGGGTTGGGGAGTAGAGAATCGGTTGGAAAACAAAGAGCTAGGCATCAAGGAAGCCTCGAGAGAAAGTGTTTCAAGAAGTTGGAAACAGTCAACTGGATCAAGTGCTGCTGAGAGGTGGAGACTGCGAAGTCATTAGCCTTAGTACTGCTTCTTCCAGTGTCCTCAAAGCTCGTCTAAGGGTGACTCTTTTCTGCCTTTCTCCTTTATTATCCGACAAATTACTAGAAGTTGGGGCCTCCTTTTATATTCACTTTTGTATCCCTGGGCTCAACAGGGTGCCTTAGGAACAGGAGAGACTGTGTGAAGAGCTCCAGATTGAAAATAACCCTGGGAAGGAACCACCCCAAGGTGCTATCAGTTGAGAGATCAGCTGCCAGATGCCAGAGTGAGATGGGAGGGCCCGGTACTACTCCCTTCAGAGCCCTACCCAGAAGCGGGGTGTAACAAGGTCCACTCCGCCTGGCAGAATGAAAAGCGTTCTGTCTTCTTGGAGCTAGAAAGGGTGTTCACGATAAGGCAGGGTGGGAACCTGACTCACGACACATAATTAACCGGCTTTTGTCTTTGGATCTGGCTGGAAGTGACTCATGGGCTGGAAAAAAACCTGTTGGAAACAAATGAGGAGGGAAAAAGGAGATTAGGTCACTACAGCCTTTTATTCTTAGATATAAATTGTGGATCTGCTGTCCCATAAACGTCGAATACTGTACATTACTTCAGCCTCTCTCCAACAAAATCCCAGGGGGAATTATTAAGCCTGACAATTCACTGATTTTCTCCAAGACTTTTATTAAATGCAATTTAAAGGGGATAAAGTTTCTTCTCTTTCCTCTTTCTATTCACTTGAATAAACCCTAATTACCACTAGGGCAAGAATAAATGGGCTTCTAGAATACAGCAGCAATAGGTAACGTTTCCCCTTTAAATTAACCAGTTGCAGGCTCTGCTGCAGCCAACAAGGCACTTCCTGTCCCCTGACCTTGCTCAGTTAAGTTTGAAGAGCGTTTGTGGAGCACCTTGCCAGGAGGCACTCTGACAGCGCTCTGCCTCTTAGGCTCACAGTTGGGGTGGGAGCTAGTCTTGAATTCCACTAAGACACTGTACAAGTTAGATGAATACATGTCATGTTGGCATGTTAATTAGAACTTTTTTGGTTGCAAATAAACAATCAGGAGAATTTGTTGTAACAAAATACTGGATTGGCCCTACCCGGTTTGGCTCAGTGGATGGAGCATGGGCCTTCGGACCTGAGGGTCCTGGGTTTGATTCTGGCCAAGGGCACAGGCCCTGGTTGTGGGCTCCATCCCCAGTAGGAGGTGTGCAGGAGGCAGCCGACCAAGGATTCTTTCTCATCGATGTTTCCAGCTCTCTCTCCCTCTCTGAAATCAATAAAAATATATTTTCTTTAAAAAATACTGGATTGTCACAAGGAATCTGGGGCAGGCAGGACAGTACTAGGGACACAAGAACTAGCCCTGCCAA
>NW_006295391.1:2977507-2978406 GCF_000327345.1 Myotis davidii | reverse complement strand
AGCCCAGTGGGCGTGGGTGGGTGCGGAGAGGCCTCCGCGGCCAGGAGCGGGGGGAAGGGAGGAGTTCAGCAAACAATGGGGCTGGCTTCTCTGCAGGCCGGGCCTGACCAGTGTGACTCTGGTCCTGAAGGCAAAGGGCTGTCATATGTTTAAAAGGGAGCCGGTTCCGAAATCGGGCTGCTTCTCATCCTTGCAGCAGCGAAGAGGGGATGACTGCTCTCCCCGTTTTACAGACCAAGGGTCCCGGGAGGGTCAGCGCTGCCCACAGGCCCACAGCTGCAGCGTGAATACAAACCACCTTAATGGTATGTTTTGAAAATGTAAGCCAATACTCCAAATAAAATCTTGAAGGTGTAATGTACAAAAAGATTCAAGATTTAATCTGAAGATTGTGGAATACATAATGAAATGGAACATATTATATAATGAATGTATGACTAACATTGAAACATGAATAGAAATTCCTTTTATCTTGGAATACACTATAGAGGAAGTGGCCTGAAAGCCAGGTCCGGGCCCGTGGGGATGGCCACGCCCCGGGTTGGAGCGCTTGCTTGCAGATCCCGGCCTCTCCATGCGATTCCATTTAAGGGCAACCCAGTCCGGTCCCCACCTCGCCTGCAAGATGACAGATGGCCCCGCGGTCCACGGGCCGGGGGAGGAGCGGGAGCCTACAACTCAGCACCTGCGCTGCCCGCACCAGAAACGCAGCCAGCCACGTCCCATAAAATGTCACCACCGCCGAGGTGCAATTTCCAAGGGGATCGTAGGCAGAGGCTAGGACGCCAGGGAAAGCGACCCCCGATCTGCAGGCGGGGAGGAAGGCTCGGGCGCCGGGTGGGGGAAGGGAGCAGGGAAGGGCCCCCTTCTGGTCCTCGGCTCCCCGCGGTGCAACCGGG
>NW_006295391.1:2961208-2977038 GCF_000327345.1 Myotis davidii | reverse complement strand
TTTTCGCCTGGCCGGTCCCCGCGCTGCCGGATGGATGGCGCCCCACCCCCGCTCCTCTGCTCAGTCATTCAGACTTGGAAAGTCAATAACACGCTGACATCATCAGGGGTTTGTGTATTATTACACGGCTACTTTCCAGAGTACCTGGCACCATCTAAGAGAGGCGCACTCCGCTTTCCCGAGGAAGGGCCTGGCTGCGGGGCCGGCGGCCTCGGGGAGGGGCGCCCCCCCCTTACCTCCCTCTGCCCCCATTAGCCAGGCCTTCTCCTTGGTGGGGGCATCTAACTTGTGGGCACCGATTAGAAACAGATTGTGAGCTTTTGCTACACCCAATGCGGATGCACTTTAGATGTGGATACATGCTTCGTTTTGGCTTGGGGCACACTGATAAATCATTCTTAAGTGACCTCTGCCACAGAGATCCGCTTGGTCTGCAAGAGGCATTTCTAGGGATCCTCCTCAAGGAACAGGGGAAAGGGTGTCTTGTGTGACAGGAAGCTAAAGGCGGGTTCTGCGGAGACCCTCGGGTTTTTTTTGTGGACGATTCTCGGTTATGTAACGGCCATCACGGGGGTGGGGGGATTAGGTCTCCTTTTCTCCAGGGCTGGCCTGGGAGGTTTGGTTTGGTTGCTGTGTTTTTCTTAAGCCTCATGCAAAGCAAACACACGCATAAGAACACGTCCCAGATTTATGATGCAAAGCTGCTCTCCAAGCAAATGGCCTTAGCACAGTGTCTCATGTGGAAGAAGGGAAATAGATGAATTTGTTCTTAATTAAGGCTCCTTATCTCTCTACTCTGGCATTTCCTTTTCCTAGAATGAGTTTTTAAAAATAATTTCATGTACTCTGGGTGTTCTCGTCCTTCCTCCTTACTGTAACGGTACTTGTAATAGCTGAAATAACGAGTCGTACAGATGACTGTACTTTTGCTCTGTTACACACACACACACACACACACACACACACACACACTAAAAAATTGAAACTCAGTAACACACAACATGGTACTTTTTCTTTTTTGCCCAAACAAGCTATTTCTTTCTTCACACACACAGGGCTGGTCTTATTTAAATTCCCTCAGTGTCTTAAATTGCAAAAAAATCGCAGCCGGCCCACAGTTGGCTACCTGGAGAATTACAGGGGAAGAGCAGCTCTTCGGGGGCCTGACCTCCTCCCTCTGCACCTCAGGCAGAGCGATCACTGCTGTAAAAGTCTTTAGAGCTCCCAGGAAGAAGCCAAGCAGCCCTATTTCTCAATAATGTACCAATTTCCCTATGTGTTCTTGCTCATTTCAGGAGCATTTGTAGTAGATTATAACCACTTCCCTCCAGATGGTGTGAAGAAAAACTCCCCCACCAGGTTTGCACTTCTAAAATCACCTCCCCAGGCCTGTCCTACACCCCTCCCCCACCCCCAGCTTTGCTTGGGGAAATTCCCCTGTCTGAGGTGTAGGCAGCCCTCCAAGATGGTTTAGAGCAGTGGTTCTCAACCTTCCTCATGCCGCGACCCTTTAATACAGTTCCTCATGTTGTGGTGACCCCCAACCATAAAATTATTTTCGTTGCTACTTCATAACTGTAATGTTGCTACTGTTATGAATCGTAATGTAAATATCTGATATGCAGGATGTCTTTTCATTGTTACAAATTGAACATAATTAAAGCATAGTGATGAATCACAAAAACAATATGTAATTATATATGTGTTTTCCGATGGTCTTAGGGGACCCCTGTGAAAGGGTCGTTTGACCCCCAAAGGGGTCGCGACCCACAGGTTGAGAACCGCTGGTTTAGACGGTTTCCCTCTGTCAGAGAGCTTGATGCTGTTGAAGAGAGGAAAAGGGAGGGAGGGGGAGAGGGATGGGACTCACCAACAATCCATGGTACAGTTTACTTAGGGGCTTTTCCTCAGCTCATTAGAGAGGAGTGTGCAGACTTGAGAGTTTGTCCCTTAGATTGTTAAGTGAAGAGGTTCTTAAACCTCTATGTACATACTTCCTTTCCTTGTCTGTTGGCCCTCTGGCCTCTGCCCCTCCTAGATGCGACTGGCCCATATAAGGGTCCTTTTGAGGCTGTTGAGCTTTGAGAGCTGGAAACCAACTTCGTGGCCTGGAGCTTCATCCTAAGCAGCAGAGGACAAAGGTCCCAGGGGCCCTTGGGCAGACGCTCCAGGATAGGAAGTTGGTCGCCAGCCATCAAGGCTCCAGAGCTAGGTGTACTAGTAAAACAACCATATTGGGGAGACGGAGAAGCCAGAGTCACGGCCTTGGAAGAGCTCAGTAAGTGTTCAAAGGGGCAGACACACAAACAGCAAAACATCCCTCTGCCCCGAGGTGAGGTGAGGGTCTATCTCCGGTTGGTCCTTATGCACTGGTGGAAGAAGGAAGAACTCCCCGTCACCAATGACTCCTCCCACAGCGAGCCCTGGAGGAACCCTGGCAACCTGATGGGCCTAGGGCCTAAGGAGCAGGCCTGAAGGAGGAACATGAACTGTCCCCTATTTCCCTGGAAAAAAGAGACTGTCACCTTCTGGGCCTTTACTGCTGGGTATTTGTCATCTGGTTAGAACTGGGTGCATTTTAATTCATGGGCTGCTTGTGTCTTTTCAGCCAGTCAATGTGAAGATGCCAGAGACCGACGTTCGTTTTTAAGCCCCAATTTTGGTTTAGAAAAGACAGCATCTTCAAGTAGGCCCTGTATTTTGATGAAGACCATGTTAATAATTAAGTTCTCTGTGGGCAAGATTTCCAATCCATTGCCCACTGAAATTTTGGTTTAAAATTTTTTGAAACATCAATGATGAGAGAGAATCACTGATCGGCTGCCTCCTGCACGCCCCCCACTGGGGATCGAGCCTGCAACCCGGGCATGTGCCCTTGACCAGAATCGAACCTGGGACCCCTCAGTCTGCAGGCCGACGCTCTATCCATTGAGCCAGTGTTCAACTATTTTGGATGTTTCCCAATGTTGTTCTCAATTGCGCTGTGGATTTCAATGTGGAATATAACGAACAGTTCCTGGGTCTGGGACCTGCTTTGAGTAGCACTGGAGCAGAGGTTGCATACTAGAGGTCCAAGGGCTAAATTCAGCACGCATTTGTGTTTAGGTTGGCCCCAACAGATTTTTTCAAAATTGTTTTGAAAGTCCAGAGGTTTCACATAAAGATCCACCTTTTCCTGAAAAGTGAAAAGCTTCTACAACACAAGCCTATCAACAATTGGATGGAGCTGAGTAGCAGCTTCCCCTTTTAAGCCACACACCTCCAGGCAGGGTCACTCATTTAAGCTACCCAGTGGGCTGCAAAAGGCATTTGAATCTGTGTGTCCCCTCTCAAGGTATCCCCTTGAGATGGGCTTTGTAGGCATTTTCATAGTCCTCTCTCAGGGAAAGAACATTCTGGAAAGGTCAAAAAAACCAGGGCAGAGTGGCTCTGAGACTGGTGTTAGTATAGGGTTTCTGTGAATCCTTGGTGCCCCAAACATTCTCTCTAGATTATAATGGATAATACATTTCAAATGTACTATGAATGAATTAAAATATTTAGATGCATTCACATGGCACTTTAATGAATATAAAAATTCATTTAAAGATTTTGTAAGTGTTACTGAAAAGTGTTACTACTAGTTATTTGTTAATTTTTCTTGGTCAGTAGAGAAAGTAAAACTACAACTACCTATTTTTTTTAAATGTTCAAAAGGGGACGCCCCTTGTGAAAAGGTTAGGGGACTACTGTTCCATAATAATGATCGCTTTCAGATTCTTGCTTATATACTCCCACAAAGAATGTTGAAATATGATGTGTCCTTCAGGTCTTTTTAAAAAGAACAGCTACGGTTTTGTATTATAAGTTAAAGTTGTTGCAAAAGATATAATATCCAGTGTGCTGCAAACATCGACAATGTAGAAGAAAACGCTTACATCATTTTTTAATATGTACTCAGTGAGATTCAAAATATCATAACAACCTAATACCTATCATCATTCACTTAAAAAAAGCAAAACAAAACATGAACAAGTGGTTCTTTAACCAGGTTTCACATGGTTTTTCTCTTTGAATTTATATAGCCATCCTTATAGAGCCAACAAATAAATATACATATTAATTTAAACATCCTGTGTGAGTATATGGCTTTAAGTATTAATTGTTATTGACTATATATTATAATGAGGCGAATATAGCTTTTCTTCCAATTACCTTATGGATTCATGGATGAACATTAATTCTATTTCTGATTTTTTTGTGTGCAAACAAAAAATGTTATCACATAAACAAGTAGATGGAAATGGAAGTCATTTTATAATAGCAAAATCAAATCCAAAATCTTTATTTGCTGTCCTTTTGTTCTTCATCTCCTTTGGACTCATTTGCCATAGATCCCATGACTTGCCAAAAATCACCTCTGATTATATTCTACTTTGATCTTGTGGGAAGCGAAGAATAAGAAGCTACTTGCTATAGACCAGGGGTGGGCAACCTTTTTTTCTGCCAACTGCCATTTGGATCTTTATAACATCATTTGTGGGCTATACAAAATTATCAACTTGAAAATTAGCCTGCTATATTTGGTGAAACACTTAATTAACTCACCCCTAATGCCTTGGCAGGGCCAGACCAATGATTTCTCCGGCCTTATATGGCCTGCGGGCTGGGTATTCCCCACCCCTGCTCTAGACTGAACATTTGTGTCCCCCCAGAATTTATATGTTGAAAGCTAATTCCCAGTGTGATGGTATTTGGAGGTGGGACCTTTGAGAGGTGATTAGGTCTGGAGGGTGGAACGCTCATGAATGGGATTAGTATCCTTATTAAAGCGGCCCCAGGGAGATCCCTCTCCCTTCCTGCCATGTGAGGACACAGTGTAAAGATGGTAGGTCATCTGCGAACCAAAGCAGACACTCAATCTGCCAGTCCCTTCTTAGACTTCTAGCCTTCAGCACTGTGAGAAAAACTTCTGTTGTTTATAAGCCACTGTGGTATTTATTATAGCAGCCCAGACTGACTAACACCACCTGACCAGCAAAGGTACTTATTTCAAGTCATGAAGATTATTTTGCTCAGCAGATGTTCGTGCCCCAGGGCACAGACCACAGTAAGATTGGGCATGGCTGTACAGTATGCACTTCTTTAGTAAAGTAGGAGTCCACACAAAGAGGTCACCCTGACGACACGCTCTCCATCAGATAAGCAGTACTCATAAAAGTTGAGGAAATTGATTCCCTTAAAAAATGCCCTTTTCTGTGTACCCTTTGCACCCACAGAGGTATATATGTACCCCAGTTTGAAGATGGCAGTCCTAGAAAAATGTTCTTGGGGGGTTTAAAGGGAAATACCAAGAGGTCAACATCGCCAGTGATGGCACTGATAACATATTCGTTGTGTTTGAATCGTAGGCCCAGTTATATCTTGTGGCCCGTTCGGTGGGAGCTCCCTGTCAGGGCTTCACTAAAGAAAGTGTGATGTGGAGCTTTGCTGAGAGCCTGTGAAGGCTGCAGTTTGTAGCAACATGGGTTTTGCGCAGTTATACTCACTTTGCCGTTAGCTTTTTGTTCTGCCCTTTTCACTGGGTCCTAGTGAGGATGTGCTCCACTCCACCCACTCTTCCCCTCTAACTCCCTTAACTGATTTAAAGAACCATTCCTATCCCTCCCTAGATGTGGTCAGAAGTTCCTCCCTGAATCCCTTCCTCATCCCTCATTGTGCAAACCGTCTCCCCAGTTTGCTGTTGTTTTGAAGAAGGTGGCTGCAAGTAAGTCAGTACTTTTTAGAGAGGATAGCTGATAATATTCAGAGATCATGCTTTGTTCTCCACTTTCTTTTTCCCCCCTTTTAATTCTGGTACTTTGTGAGAACTTCATATATGAGCTGAAGTTACTTCTAAGGGTAAACAAATGTTTGCTGCTCCTGGTCATTTAATCTAATCTCACCAAAGAGAAGTTTGAGGGTCTCCGATAGTCAGGACCACTCTTGAGGTACCCTAGGGGTGTGGGTCCAATAAAGATTATACCTGAGAAGTGCAGTCTAGGACATGTGAAACACTTGAAATACTTTTAAACCAAATTTAATCTTCTATTGGTGTACTAACGGTTCTGATCTGGGATCGTGTTGGATTTTTCTAGGTGTATTTCATTCTGCACCAGAGGCTTAACTTGATTCGAAATTGAGGGAAAGAAAAGAGAATGGTGGGAAATGTTTTAAAAATAAATTGTTGTTGAAATGTATGAGCACCCAGCATGTCAGGCATTTTGCACACATTATCTCATGAAATCCTTTCAATATCCATCATTAACTCATTTTGTAGGCGAGGACGTCTCAGAAGGGATGGAAGCTGATTGTTTCACCATCCTTCGCTCTGTGTTTGCCTGACTGACCATTGCAGTACTTATTACTCAAGTGCAATTTCCCAATATATAAAGAAGAGCAGAAATCGGGCATAGATCTACTTTATACATGTATGCATTTACATGCGAATACATTTTTCTAAGATAATGTCAAGGCATCCGAAATAGGGGTTCATCTACTCCTTCAGTCCCTAAAATGTTGATGTGGATTTCTAGTGGCACTTCAACAAGAAATTGAAGACTAAAAAGATCTCTTAAACTATATTGTTTAAACCATTTAGGCTGGTTATATTGGTTATATATCTTCCAAAACAGACAAGAAGACATTTTCTTTTTTTTAACACAATTGACATTTAAAGTGACATGAACGATGGGATGAAAAGAATGAATTGGACTAATTGGATCAGCAAAGTGATAAATAAGAGCAGAACTCCTAAGACTTCCAACACTTGGCCTACACGGGCACGAGTGTCCTTCAGAGTAGCAAAGCTAGGTAGATTGTGACTTTACCCAACACGAGAGAATGAGTCTGAGCAGAAAGATGAGTCCAGCTTGAGCATGTTGAGCTTGAGGAACAGCCAAATGGTGATGCCCATTGGATCCATGGTTCTGAAACTTAGGAGTTATGCACCTATCGATGGTCATTGAATCTACTGGAGGGAGGAGTACACTGGGAGAGTATGTGCAAGGAGAATGGGGGAGAGCCAGAAAACAAACCTGGGATCATATAAACTAATACTTAAAAATAGGAGGCAGTGAAGGAGATTGAGAAGAAGTAGCCAGGAACGAGTGAAGCGTCTGAGAATTGGTGGAGGTTGTTTTCGCAAGGGTAGTGGGAGAATTCACCATTATTAAAAGCACCCACAAGATCATGGAAATAAAGACCATTGGATTTGGCCGAAGGAGATCACCAGCCAGCGTGGCAACAGCAGTTCAGAAGGGGGTGGATTGGGAAGCTGAGGAGGCAAGGATCGGACACGACTTTGTAATGACATTGAAGTTGTGAAGGGCAGTGGTTATAGGAGGAATTTATGTTTTAAAGAAGGGGACTCCATCAGCATGTTTACTGGTACAGTGCTGATGGTGGCACGGAGCCCGTAGAGAGGGAGACCTGGAAGATGTGAAGAGAGTGGGGACAAATCATAGATTGAGGAGGATGAAAATGTCAGAAAGGATGAGATCCAGAGAGCAGTAAAATGTATGATGGATGCATCGAAGGTCTCCCCTCTTCTTTTTACATACTGGAGAAATACCTGAGCGTGGAAACCAACCTGTCTCTATCATTGCTCTCCCAGGTGGGTTGTCTGTCTAGTTTACTGACCAGAGTGGGAGCTGTTGTAAGAAGGCACTACACAAATTTAGTTCGGTCTTTCCACTTCCTAACTCACTTTTTGTACTTACGAAGTGATTATTTATACTGTCAAAAAAGTTAATATTGTATATGTTTTAGGCAAAAGGGTATAGCATGAGGCTACATTTGTAAATAAATAATCCCACGCCAGGGGATGGAGGGTAAAGGAGAGCAGGGACCACCACGTTTCAGGCCTGGCTGTTCCTCTATTGCAGTGGTCCTCAACCTCCTGGCCCTTTAAATACAGTTCCTCATGTTGTGACCCAACCATAAAATTTTTCCGTTGCTACTTCATAACTGTAATGTTGCTACTGTTATGAATCATAATGTAAATATCTGATATGCAGGATGGTCTTAGCCGACCCCTGTGAAAGGGTCGTTTGACCACCAAAGGGGTCGCGACCCACAGGTTGAGAACCGCTGCTCTATCGGGAGGCACTGCAGTCAAGTCAGTCGATCAGGAAATAACCAGGTGCATCGTTAACTGGCATCACTTTCCAGCTCAGCTGTGCCATTTTGGCTGCATCCAAACATGATTTAAAATTTCTTATTTCCACAGAGAAATCCAAAGACTGGCCATTGATGTATTCCCAAGTTACATGCACACAATTGATTTATTATTATTATTTTTAAATACTGGCTAACAAAAGGCATAAGAAATATGTAGATGTTCTTCACAAAATTCTTTAGCTTGTTGTCCGTTGCTTGCCAAATGGCCTGATCATAGAACAGACACATGTTATGTGTCCCTTTTCACCGAGTGGGGTCTAGTTATCAACCTGCCACAGTAGGAACATGGGCGGCGATATAAACTGTGTCTAAGTGAGAACGCCGGGATCCAAAGGACTGTCGGCACTTTAATTGAATCCATTTATTAGCCTCTCTTGTCAGCACCAGCTCCTGAAGACTATGTACGGACTATGAATACATATCCCGGGCTAGAAAGTTCATGATTGTGTTTATTAGGAGAAAGTTCACTGTTTTCAATCTTGCTGATAGAATTCCATCCAAAATATTTGGCTAGAGTTACTGAATGACTGGCAGGATGCTTTTATTAAACTTGGTTTTATTGGTCAAATTTTAAATGGAAGCCAATAAGAAATCTGCCAAATGAAGAGTAAAAAAAATAAAAAAAAAATGGGCTCCATCCCAATGTGTAATTTGGAAGTCTCCTGACTAATGTTGTTTGTGGGGAAGCTCTTCAGCTGGTAACCAGTCAATTTTATTTTAAAGGGCCTCTTGCATCTATCTCAATTTTTCCTGTTACCACCTGGTCCAGGTCTTCATATCTCACCTACCAATTACTCCTACAGTTCTCAGCTGGTCCCTCTGTTCCTGGCTCATCCCAACTTCAACCCAACTATGTCAAGGGGATGTTTTGCAAATCACCACTAACCTTCAGTCATTTCCCTGTTTTTAAAACTAAGTGCCTTGATATTGCTTCCTGAATCAAGGAGAAAATTTTATTTTGCATAAAAATTATGTATTAGCATAACTAAGATCATGTGCCTTGGTGGAAAGTGACATTGAATAGTAGTGAGACTGGGTTCCTCCTAGGAAATGTAATGCAAGAAAGGTATTAAGAAACTGTAAGAAATGCAAAAGATCTTGGTTCAAACCAGGGTCATTTAGAGCCTGAAGCTTCCATGGCTCTTTAAGAAAACAATAGAAAACATAGAATTACAACATTAGATACAGTATAAACCTTGGAAGGGGTCAGTGCAAGTGAGGGGCCTTAAAGCTGAACCTTTATTCATCGTAAATGTGCTTCTGGGTCAAACAGATATGGCCTAATAACTGCATTTGTTTGTCTTGCATTTTCATATTTTGCTCAAAGTAATACACTCACGTGACACAAAGTCATACATATAAATTCAAACAGTGCAGAAGGGCTTGGGATGGAAAGCAACATTCGCTGATCCTCAACCCTCCTCAGTCTTAGTTCCATTCCCAGAGACCAGCTATTTTACCTTTATCTTTCCTCTAGGCTCTGAAATGTCCAATAATACACGCTTATAATTTTTTTCTTTTTTTCCTGCAAAAAGCTTTATTCTTTCATTTGGTCCAATGCATGGGAGAGGGCTTCAGGGTGGTTAAAAGAATGACTAGTAGTTTCGGGGAGAGGCTCAGGTAAAAGCCAGACACCAGGGGATGCAGAGGGGCCCCTCAAAGGCCTCTGGGCTCCACAGGCTCCTAGTCATGGGGAGTCTTTCGAAGAGATACTCGCCCAGCCCAGCCTGGGGGCCAGCAGCCTAAGGAGGTGAGTCAGGTGTCGCCCATCTTCTTGATGAGTTTCACCTGCTCACCCAGGGAGTGGTTCTGCAGGAAGTCACAGCTGAGGGTCTGAGCGAGCGGGTGGAACCCAGGGCCTGCAGCTCCACAAGGGCCTGGGTCAGGTTCCTCCCCAGGGCCGGGCCGGCTGCCATGGCGTCCTGAGTTTTGCCCGCTCATCTCGGGAAGCTTCAGCACATCCTGGAGGAGAATGCGGCCGCCACCGTGCTGGTTTTGTAACTTTCAGAGACGCTCAGCGCCCTCGGCTTCTTCTCCCCCCGGTCCCCCGCCCTCCAGAGCCACATCGCCCCGGTGAAATGGAAGCCCAGGGAGAGGTAGGTGTAGGGGGCCCGCAGATGCAGGCTGGCCAGGCACTTGACCGCAGCCTCTACCCCGGAGGAATAATTCTGACGGATTTGGGAGCTCACGGCTGTTCGGCAATGAGTTAAGGTAGTAAAACCCCGGTGTGTGGGCAGGTCCTGGAGGTGGTTCTGAAGGTGGTGACTGGATGAGACGCAGGAGAGTGGCCGGAGGCTGGAGGAAGGGGCGTCCCTGGGTTTGTTCTGTCCAAACACTCTTGAAGTAAAAGACAGATCCAGGACCGCCGAGGGCACTGCCTAAAATTTTTTTCTTAATTAATAAAATTTATTAATGTCTGTTTATCGGCTCGCTATGAGAGATGAGGATTTATCTCATTTTATTCCACCTTCTCCCAATGCTAGGGAAGTACGTATTGTTTTTAGTTCTAGTCTTTATTAACTTAGACCAGTGATTACCTTTAGCTTATAGTCTTGTGTGATTTAGAAATCGCTCCATAATCTTATTCCACTATCAACGCCCTGAAGGATCTATTCTCTGCTGGTTTCTTTGTTGTTTCCTTTGCACATACTAACTCCCCCACCCAGCCCTGCCTCCCTCTGCATATTTCAGTCCTTTTCATCCTTCGAAGCCCAGATCAATTCTTACCTCATCCATACATCTCAGCTGTGCCAATATACTTTGGTGTCTCTCTTTGAATGCGTCTCACTTCTGCAACACACAATTTAGCACTCAATTATAACGCTTATTGTTTGCTTTGGAGCCCAGCTCCCTCCTGCTCCCTGGGGCCAATCACTGTATCTCTTGCAAGGTTCTTTCGCTCTTAGTAACCGCTTATTGAACGGAATCATTCTGTTCTCTTAATTGTTTCAGGTTTGTGCATCTTACCTGCTTCACTAGATTAATAACTTCATATACTTTCGTATTTTCTCACAGTGTTAAACACAGAGTAGGCACGCAATAATAAACAGCTGAATGATTCTGATCTTTTCTTCACCCAGTTATCTTGTGGCATTTCTCTTGCATTTATTGGAAGAGAGTAGAGGTTAGAACAGTGGTTCTCAACCTTGGCTGCACATTAGAATCACCTGGGAATCTTTTTAAAATCCTGATTTCTGGGCCTCATCCTCCGGAAATTCTGTTTCTTTGTTACTAATGTTGTGGCCTCACCCCATAACAAAGAAACAGAATTTCCAGAGGATGAGGCCCAGAAATCAGGATTTTAAAAAGATTCCCAGGTGATTCTAATGTGCTGCCAAGGTTGAGAACCACTGGGTTAGAAGAAAAGTCCTATTTAGTGTTCACCCTCAGCCACATAAAGTATACATACATTTTTCCCTGCCTTTTCTTTGTGAGGATAATTCTGTCTCCCCATTCACTCCCTAAGCTCCTAACAATGTTGTTAAGTATGGCTTTAAAGAATATCTTTTAAGACAGTTTTTGTGTGCAGAAAAGATTACTCAGAGGCTTTAAAAAAATGGATAATCAATTATTTGTTACAACTCCACAAAGGTAGCTCTTAAGCTTTTAAGTTCAGTTTAAAAATCTCATTTTTCTATTTATAAATTTAGCACATTTTAATCATTTTTAAGGGGCCTTAGACTAATACAGTGGGGCCTTGACTTACTAGTTCAATTCGTTCTGAGACCGAGCTCATTAAGGAGCTCGTTAACTCAAATTACTCTGTCAACTCAATGCAAAAAATCGGTGGAGAGACAGCTGGTATCTCAAAAGACTCTTTAGTCGGGACACTCGTAAGTCAAGGCCCCACTGTACTTGGTTCCATTTACAAACATAACTAAACAGCCTGGAACATTTAAAAGTTCAATGATAATTTAAATATGCTTGATTTTCTTTTTATAGACTATGATTGTTTTAACTACCAAAACCCTTTCTAAGTACTTAAAAGGTATTGTAAATCTAATAAATTTAACTCACAGATATGGGAACATTACACATCTCTTAAATCTTTCAATATTATAGTATTTTACAATCACAATTCCAAATCAATAACTTAATTTTATATTTGAAATTGGAATTATATGACTGAACTGTTACTTGAAGAGGCCAAATTCTCATACGACTCATATTTAAAATTCAAAGTATGAATATATTTCTTAATATAAAATTATAAATATTACTGTGGTTTGATTTTATTAAACATTTATTAATTTAAAATTTTCAGGGGTTAAAAGAAAAGTCCTGTTATACTCTATGGGAAAAAATGTGCTACCCTGATGAATTTTGGCGCTTGACTTCTTAGCTTGAAGGTGCTAAATGCCTGGAGATGTTGGCTTGAACATCTGTAAATCCTCATTGGGCATTAAAATGTCTGGTGAGGCTCCTTTCATGGGGTGACCAGGCCGGTAGGGGGGTTAGTGAGGGGTGACCAAACTACCTAACAGCAGGCTGAGTGGGGCAACCAGGCTAGCAGGGGAGTTAGTGAGGGGCGACCAAACTACTGAGCAGCAGGCTGTGTGGGTTGACCAGTGGTGGGATAAATGGCCTCCATTTGGAATCATCTCATAGCTGATGTCCATTGGATTCAATTAAAAATTTCCCTAGCTTTGTCTCCACAGGGAGTCTGCTATTTAACTGACTTTTATAGATGTAATCTGCAATACCTAGTTATACCAAGCTAAGGCAAGGGCTCAGATAGCGCCTTGCTTGATCAGATTTTTCATTCCTTTGGCTCTTAACACATTCGTACTGCTCAGGAGTTTTCTCGTGTTTTGCGCGCCATCTGTTAAGGACCGCTCATGAGTGTTCTCGTTTTTCACGCCCATGGAAAAAGGAGCGAATCTAGATACTTATGTAAATTTTGTTTGGTCCCTCTTCATAGAGGAAAATGTTTTACGCAGTAGCATACGTTAAAAAAGTACTAGGAACTTTAATTAATTGTTTTTGTAAATAAAAATGTTATAATTATTGAAAAACAACACCTAAAGTGCATGATGATGATTTAAATAACGTGCAGTTTGCCCCAAAACGTGCGGTCCCTGGCGTATGTCTTAGAGATTTCTATGTGGCATGCAATGTGTTTTAATATATGTAAATGTCTACATTTAACTCTAAAGACCTTTGAATTGGAGAGAATCATTAATTCTTCTAAAACATTTCTTATCCAGAAAATCCACAATTTTTAATATTTAATACTTAAATGTTATCCAGTTGCATTGGGGTCATGACTTTCGGCTTTGACTTACTTTGTGGTCACAATCCTATATAATAAGAGCCTAAGTGACCATCACAACTGAACGGATGACTGAATAGGCTGCGTAGGACAACCAGGCCGGTAGGGGGGATAGTGAGGGGCGACCAAATGACTGAACAGCAGGCTGCGTGGGGTGACCAGGCTGGTAGTGGGGGTAGTGAGGGGTGACCAAACAACTTAACAGCAAGCTGCATGGGGCGACCAGGTCTGCAGGGGGTACAGTTGGGGGCGACCAAACGACTGAGCAGCAGGCTGCGTAGGGCAACCAGGCTGGTAGGGGGGTTAGTGAAGGGTGACCAAAAGACTGAGCAGCAGGCTGATTGGGGCGACCAGGCTGGCAGGGGTGACCAAATGACCAAAGAGCAGGTTGCGTGGGGCAACCAGGCCAGCAGGGGGGCAATAAGGGGCGACCAGGCCTTAGGTGGGGGGCAATTAGGGATGATCAGACCAGCAGGGAGGGCAGTTGGGGTTGACCAGGCCAGCAGGGGGGGCAGTTAGGAGCCAGTGGTCCTGGATTGTGAGAAGGATGTCCAACTGCCAGTTTAGGCCCGATCCTAGGGATCCCGGATTGGAGAGGGTGCAGGTTGGGCTGAGGGTACCCCCCCCCCACACACACACGAATTTTGTGCACCGGGCCTCTAATGTTTAAGAACATTCTATGACCAGATGTGAGCTGTGCATAGATTTATAAATTAAAGTCTAGAAGTGGGCATTTTACATAAACCAGTGATTTTACCCATCCAGATTCTTCCATGCTGCAGAGGGGAACAGGGAGCTAATGATGGAGAATGTAGCCCCAACTAAGCCATTTATAGCTATAAAAAATGTCTGTAAAAGAACACAGCTGTGATGCTTCTGAAACTTTGTGTGGAGGTCAGGAAAAGGACTAATGTCCTAAGGAGTTATTTTTGTAAAATGGAATGCATATCTGCATTGCTTAGGGTGATATCCTTCATGTCCAGGCCAATGCATTGTAAGCTATTAGTGAAAATATTTTGAATGGAAGGATGGAGGGAAGCCAGGCAGGATACACCAGGCATGTCCTCTTCTGTGCATGCAAAGGACATATGCAGGAGGCTGTCATTTAGCATGGAGCTAGGTCCCAATACGCTGCAAAACACTTGGGTGGAACAGAAGAAGCTGACTCACTTAAGAAAGAATTGAGATACTTTTATTAAAACTCAAGGTCATGCGACAGAACAACAAAGACAAAGTAAAAGGCCCCAAACCTGGCTGTCATGTGCAAAGAGGTCCTTAACGGGGCTCTTGAGATAATGAAAATGATGTGTGAATTATACAGGGTACAGCAAAGGTGGGTTTACAGTTGCTTATGTGGAAAATAATACAATTATATATATACATACACACACACACACGCACACACATGCACACACATATATACTAGAGGCCCGGTGCACAAAAATTTGTGCACTCAGGGGGAAGGGGGGTCCCTCAGCCTGGCCTGTGCCCTCTCACAGTCTGCGACCCCTCGGGAGATAACGACCTGCTGGCTTAGGACTGCTCCCGGGTGGCAGAGGGCAGGACCAATCCCTAGGTGCCCCACAGAGCAGGGCTGATCAGGGGGTTGGGGTGCCGCCACTCTCACACTCAGGGTAGGGCTGAGTGTTACCATGTTTCTCTTTTATTAGATAGGATATATGGCTAATATGCAAAGTGTCCCCTTGGGAGTTCGAATGGGAGACCGGGAGTTTGATCTCTCGCTATGACATGCACTGACCACCGGGGTCGGCTCAAAGGGAAGGCCCCGGCCAGCAGCCAGAAGGCCCTGATCTGCCTGGATTGCTGGCAGGCCTAGGGACCTACTTGTGCACGAATTTCATGCACTGGGCCTCTAGTTACTTAATAATAATACAAGAATAAACTCTTGCATTCTTACAACTGTAAACCTACTTTTGCCTGACCCTTTTTTCAAAAACTGGTTCTCATTTTCTTCAGTCATTTCCTGTTATTTTCTTAAGAGCATAGATGAGTGTAGCCTATGTCTACATCAATGAGGACAGGCAGGCAGGACGCCTTGCTCTTGCTTGTGATCACTGAGATAGCACATTTTCAGTTTGTCCCCCCCCCCCCACCCCCCCCGGACTCCTTTCAATGCCATACCAAGTGACACTACAGATAGGGAGCTAAACTGGCTATGGAGATTCTAATCCAGCAGATGGGTTCCTGTTTTCTTACTCTATTTCTTACTGTAAAGTATGGAGAAAAATAACTGAACAACAAAGATCGAACATGTACAATAAAATCTTGGTTATCCACAGATAAAGAAGTACATTAATTTTGTGAGAAGAGGAATCATAGAAATTACGTGATAGAGTGT
>NW_006295391.1:2947513-2961136 GCF_000327345.1 Myotis davidii | reverse complement strand
ATATAGGATTTCAGGAGCTGCTAAATGAAGTATGAGATCTTAATCAGAAAGATTGTGATACTTTAGTTATAGGGTTGGACTTGAGGGGGCTGTGGAAGGACTGAATGATTGGGAGCTTGGTTGGTACAGAGGGAATTGCTGGGAAGTGAGAACTTATTTTTGTTAAGAAGCATTAGTCTTTTTAAAAAAAAATATTTTTATTGATTTCAAAGAGGAAGGGAGAGGGAGAAAGAGATAGAAACATCAATGATGAGAGAGAACCACTGATTTGTTGCCTCCTGCATGACCCACACAACCTGGGCATATGCCCTGACCTGGAATCAAACCGTGGCCTCCTGTTTCATAGGTTCGCACTCAACCACAGAGTCAAGATGGCTGGGCAAGAAGCAGTTGTCTTAATATGAAGGGGACTGAAAAACCTGGGATTTTAAATCATATTAAAGATCAAATCAACAAATACATTTTGAGCACCAGTTATATGCAAGGCACTAGATAGAACATTCTGGGTTTCCCCCTATGTTCACGGTTGCTTCTCCTGAAATGAGCCGAGACAAGAAAAGAAGAAGATCTGCGTCTCCTTGGCCATTTTTGCCAAGGGAGCACAGAGAGCCAAAGACTGAGCCAGCCTTGAGAAAACAATGCAATGTATTTGTGGACTCTCCTTCCTTACTATTTTTATTCTTCTTATAAACGAAAACTTAAGTACTAAGACGCAGTAGCTATAACACTCCCTGTGGCTCCTCACAATATGGCAATTACTGAAATGGTTTCTTTCCCATTATGCAGACAAAAAGCAGTGAGATCATGAGGTAGGCAGCAAGAGAAAACAATTATTTAATTTGTCCTAGAAGGGTGCCGTGGGAATAAAAATATTTTCCTTTCCCCCCCAAGGTTTAAATGCATGGACACAACCAAAAAATGCAGGAGTGATGCTGCACACTACACAAGCCCACACTTCTCAGCCTAATGAAATCATTTTAATGTAATGACGATAAACAACAGAATAAATTGGCATCGCAGTGAGTCAGGCAGTGGATCTAATTGAGGCAACTGCAGCCCCGGCGCTGCCTTGTCGGGGCTCTCGCCGAGCCTTTCTGCCTCCTTTCAAGTGACGCCCTCTGCACTTTGGCCCCAGATGAGTAGGCCTGAGAAGCCGGCTTTATCTGGTCATCTCCCAAAGGGGACTGGACTTCCTATACACCTTCACCTTTTGCCTGGTGAAACCTGGGTTTTAGCAACCAGGGAAGGCTGGGGAACCTAGCTCAGGTGAAGTGTGTTCCCCAGGCGTGTGGGTGCCGGGGTTTCCCCCACCCGCCGGGAGTTTGCTGCTAACAGACTAATTTTGAAAGTGAAGACCAGGTTGCTTGATCTTGGTAGTGGTGGATGGAAAAAGTTCATAGTGTTATTCTGTGTTGTTTTGACACGAGATCAAAGATGAGCTGTATTCCGTCTCAAGATAGTGAGGGTTATTTTGGAAATATTTCCAAGAATGGTGTTTTTTTTTTTTTAGCTTTTCCTATTTCATTTGAGTTTTCCCTTTAGAACTACCTTCTTTGCTTCTCACCCCTGCTATAGGAAAAGGAGATATAGAGAAAAAAAATTCGAAAATAAGTTAACAACAAGGATAGGCTAGTGCATTTTAACATGGAAAAAAATGAATAAATTTAGAATTATTCTGACATATACAGGCTGACAGCTGGGTCCAACTGCTCAGTGGTTTGGGCAAGCTCCGTTTCCTCATCTGTACAACAGGAAAAATCATGCAAACGCAGTGAGATAGCTTCTGAAAAGTGCAAATGGGCTGATCTTCAGGGAAGATCAGTTTCCTTGGCTGAGAGGTGCACACCCCACTTGTGATGGACATCCCTGACTTTCTAGATGTCTTTGTGGCAGGGGATTCCCATCTTGTCACTTAGGCAGGAAAGTCCCTTATTATGATGTGGGTTACAGGAGTGTGGGAAGATTTCTCTTCTTAGTGCTGTGGCAGAGAGGGTTAGGGGAGTCCCTTTTTACCTCGTTAATACTGGTAGAAAGTGGGGGAAACGGGAAAAAGTCACTTCAGGACACTGTGGTTCAGAGGTTGATAGGAGTGGAAACTATTTTGCCATCAGTTTCATTCTTCTGGAGGTGGGAGTAATGGTCTGTTTCTAATGCATATTTCACTAGGGGCTGACCCCCAACCCTCTTCAATGTCCTCCAAGAAATCTTTTAAAATTGGTACTATCAACACTGCTGGTTTCTTGCTCCTGTACCTTTCCTCTTCTTTTATTTATTTTAAAATCTATTTTTATTGATTTCAGAGATGAAGGGAGAGAGAAAGAGAGAGATGGATAGAGAGAGAGAGAGAGAGAGAGAGAGAGAGAGAGAGAGAGGAAGAGAGAATCATTAATGGTATAAAGAATCATTGACCGGCTGCCTCTTGCATGCCCCACACTGGGGATCGAGCCCACAACCCAGGCATGTGCCATCACTGGGAATCGAACCGTGACCTCCGGGTTCATAAGTCAATGCTCAACCACTGAGCCATGCAGGCCAGGCCCTCTCCTCGTCTCCTCTTCTTAAGTTTTACTTGCAGGATATGCCAATAATGTGGAGACAACCCTATTTTTAGCTAAGGGGGGTTTGAGAAATTCTGCTTTAATTTTCATATACCTCAAGCCAGATAGTCACAACTCATCCTTGGGGAGCTTGCGGCTCAGTGGGAAGCCTTGGGTAGGTAGACACAACTGTGATGGAGGAAAAGCTCTGGACCTTTGGGCAAACTTAGTACCTCTAAGGGGAGATGCAGAGTTGGCTGTTGGATTCAAAGTGTTTATGTTAGAAGTTAACTATAGGCAGGATATATAGATTTTGAAGCTGTTGGCATGTGTTTAGTAATTGAATCCAGGGGACCCGATGACATCACCTAAGGTCGTTGTCGGCAAACTGTGGCTCGCGAGCCACATGCGGCTCTTTGGCCCCTTGAGTGTGGCTCTTCCTAAGCCTTAGGAGTACCCTAATTAAGTTAATAACAATGTACCTACCTATATAGTTTAAGTTTAAAAAATTTGGCTCTCAAAAGAAATTTCAATTGCTGTACTGTTGATATTTGGCCCTGTTGACTAATGAGTTTGCCAACCACTGCCCTAAGGAGAAGGCAGAGAGCCGTGGTTCTCAACCTTGGCTGCGTATAAGAAAGCCTTGGAGATCCTACCTCCAGAGGTTCTGTTTTAAAAGTAGGTATGGGATGCAATCTGGGCATCAGGACTTTTAAAAGCTCCTTAGGCTATTTGAATATGCAGTCAGGTTGAGAGTCATACTCTTCCCTTTCCTCCCCCTCTCTCCTCTTCTCATGTTACCTCAGTGTTTCTCGAAGCAAGCCCAGCATTGGAGTCTCCTGGGAAGATTTTGAAAGTCCAGGTGTCCATGCTTTCTCCTAGATCAGTGGTTGGCAAACTGCGGCTCGCGAGCCACATGCGGCTCTTTGGCCCGCAAAATACCACACGCGGGCATGCATGTACAGTGCGATTGAAACTTCGTGGCCCATGTGCAGAAGTAGGTATTTTGTGGAAGAGCCACACTCAAGGGGCCAAAGAGCCGCATGTGGCTCGCGAG
The DNA here is from genome assembly GCF_000327345.1 of Myotis davidii. NCBI lineage: Eukaryota > Metazoa > Chordata > Mammalia > Chiroptera > Vespertilionidae > Myotis > Myotis davidii. The sequence goes on along the minus strand of NW_006295391.1, from coordinate 2,957,542 downwards.
CCGCAGTTTGCCGACCACTGTCCCAGATCAATCAAATAGGAATTTCTAGAGGAGAAACTCAGGCATTAGTAAACTTAAATACTGAATAATTCTATTGTGCAGCCCATGCTGTGAAGACGGTGCCAAGAAAGGAGTGTTTGTGGGTATCAGGTGGAGACTGAGTTAGCAAAGCCAACGGAGAGGTGGGCTTAGCACAGAACCAGGCAGACTCGCTTCATTAGATATTTGGTATCATTGGAACCTGCAATACAAGGTTGACAAGAAGTAAGGATAGTGTCTTCTTTCGAATTTTAAAGAGAATGTCTCCAGCATTTCAACATAATAGGCACTATGCTTCTAGTCCAGCCGTGGGCAAACTACGGCCCGCGGGCCAGATCCGGCCCGTTTGAAATGAATAAAACTAAAAAAAAAAAGACCATACCCTTTTATGTAATGATGTTTACTTTGAATTTATATTAGTTCACACAAACACTCCATCCATGCTTTTGTTCCGGCCCTCCGGTCCAGTTTAAGAACCCATTGTGACCCTCGAGTCAAAAAGTTTGCCCACCCCTGTTCTAGTCTGTCCTGCTTTTACTGAGTTTATATTATGTTGAATTTTATCAGATGTTTTTCCTGCATCTATTAAAATGGTCATATGGTTTTCTTTTTTTAAATCTGTTAATGTACTGAATTACATTAGATTTTCAAATATTGAACTATCCCTGCATTCCTGCTTTAAAAGCAACTTGATCATAGTTATTGTCTTTTATCTACGCTATTGCATTTGCTTTTGTTAGTATTTTGCTTAAGGATTTTGCATCTTTATTCATGAATTAGGAACCTGAAAGTTACCCTTCTCCTCATGTCTGAGTGGTTCTGGTATCAGGACAATTCTGTTTGTGTAAAATGACTTGGGAGCATATTTCCTCTTTTTCTATTTCCTGGCAATTGTTGTATAAGACAGATGATTTTTTTTTTCTTTTAAAGTTTGGAAGAATTTTTGTGTAAAGACATCTGAGCCTTGTTTTTATTGTGGGAATATTTTAAAATATTGCTTTAATTTTCTTAAGACTTATAATACTGTTTAGGCTTTGCATTTTTGCTTAAAAACAATTTCAGAAAGTTGTATTTTTCTACTTCCAAACTTATTCTTCCATCTATTTCAAATGTCTTTTCAGCTAAATTTCTCCGCTGTCTCCATTTTTTCAATTAACATGGACTCTCAATACACTGAAAGGTGGCTTCTGCTTCCTCTGTAGCTGCTTTGACATGGGTACAAGCGACTCTCCATGATGCCAACTCAAAAGGGTTCTTTTCAGTTCCTTGTTTCTTTTGACTTTTAATTTGAGACTGTTCACTAATTACTTTTTCCTAAAGCTTTCTAGTCCTTGTCCTCTGTGACAATATTCTTTTCTGATCTCTTCCTATCTCTTTGATTGTATTCTAAAAATCTCATTTATAAACTCCTTTCTCTATCACTCCCTGACCCTTTCATTTTATACAATCTCCTCAGATGATTTACTCTTATGTTTTAAATATCATCCGGGGGTATGTCCAGGTCTTGTGGAATCTGAAGCTTATCCAATTTTGGGGGGATAGGGGAGGCTGGGGGAAGGTCAATGGGGGAAAAAAAGGAGACATATGTACTACTATTTGTAATACTTTAAACAATAAAAAAAATTTTTTTTTAAGTATACAAAATTATTAGGTACAGGGCTCTCACCTTGGAAGTAAGGGGCATGAAACTTAAGCTTCATTAAAATTACAGTAAATGTACCCAGCAGGTGTGTCTGTTGGTTGAGTCTCATCCCATGCACCAGGAGGTCACTGGTTGGATTCTGGGTCAGGACACATGCCCGTGTTGCAAGCTCAATCCCCAGTAGGGGGCGTGCAGGAGGCAGCCAATTGATATTTCTCCTCCCCCTCTCTAAAATCAACAAAACTTTTTAAAAAATGACAGTAAATGTGTCTCTGACTACATGTATAGATAGATGTCTCCCAAGTTGGTATATCTTCTTTGACCTCTTAAGTTAAATTACTTAATGGACTTACCTGTCCCACAGTGGAACTTAAGATGTCTTACAGTGTGGAGGTTTTAAAACATGTCCCCAAATTATTTGACATATCTTCCATTGAGAAATGGGGTTATGTTCCTCTCTTTGAGTTTGGGTATTGAGACTGCTTGACCAATAGAACACAGTGGAAGCAGTTTGTTGCCAAGTCTGGGCCCAGGCTGTTAAGAAGCTGACAATTTCTACTTGTCATGTTTCAGAATGTTTGCTTTTGGAACTCAGATACCCTGTTGTGAAAAAGTCAAGCAGCCACATGCGAGCCCCCAAAGGTCCCAGCAGGCAGTTGGCACTGACCTGCAGCCATGTGAGTGAGCCATCTTCGAAGTGGATCCTCCAGCCACGAGTCAAGCTGGCCTAGTTGACAATACGTGGAATAGAGAGGAGATTTCCCCACTGAACTCTTTCCAAATTGTAGAATGGCAAGATTTAAAAAAAGATTGTGATTTTAAAGCCTTGGGTTTTGGCATGGTTTAATACACAGCCATAGAGAGCTAGGACACAGAGACACCTCATCTTACTCTTTCCTCCATATATTCAATCTTAATTAACAATGGTATCAGTGACACTGTCACCCATACATGACATGAACATTCATTCTAAAATTTCCTCTTCCCCCTTCCCTTAAATCCACTTAATCACTAGGTTATGTAGTTTTAGATTTTATCTTTTAGGTACTTCTTTTATCTAGTTCCTTTTCTCCATCCCTTTGTTTGTAGTGTTCTCGACCCCTTGATGTTTTGCAGGAGACTATATGTTTTCCAGTGTCCATCTTGGACCTCAAAATCCATTCCCTGTATTGCCACAAAAATGCTCACAAAAGAAAGTCTAACTATGATACTTCTCTGCTTAAATCCTTTTGGTGCAATAAACAGAAAATAATTAGAGATAGGGTGTAATTATCACATTTTTTAACTTAAGAGAGCCTTGAATTTGCAGATTTAAAAATCACAACACTTAGTCATAGGTATATTCTTATTAAATTTCCTACAGGCATCTTAAATTCCATCCTGCCCTCAACTCTGCCTCCATTAAACAACTACAACAATAACTACATTTTATATGCATGGATTAAAAAGCAAGCTTCCTTGGATTTCCAGTCTGCCAGTGGGGGGAAAAATTAGAAAAATGTTTGTGGGATTTGAGGGGTATAGTTGTTAGTCAAAATTTTGATACACAGCCAAATCATCATTTGTGAGAGGAATAGAAAAACAAGAGCCTAAAAAAAGAATAGCACCCACATATGCTTTCTAGACATAAAAATGATTCTCAATATTATTTGTAGTCTATTGTGTCCTATTCACAATGAGACCTTTCATGCCCACTTATGCCACGAGATGCCACTTATGCAGTAGCATCTGTACTATTGCCATGATAAATATAGTAGCATTAGCTAATACTTTTCAAATATCGAATAGTTCAGCAATATTATAAGATAAATTGACTTCTAGCTTTTGGGGAGTAATTGTTATTTTAAAATCTTGTTGCAATGAGAAAATCTACCTCCAACTTCTGTGCATTTAACCTAACAGACAATTTTTGGAGCATAATGTGAAACTATCTGAAGTAATTTGTCTTTCTGTCACACAAATGGTAGCTTGACTTTGAACATCTTATAGCTAAAATTCATACTCTTGGGACATAGTCAGGAGAATGCTGAGTGATATTTTTCTGGAAAACATTCCTTTTATGCCTTGCTATTTCTTTAGCTCAGTAAAATGTTTGGAGATCAGATTCTGAGTCTGTTTCAAATTGTGACACCCACTCTGGCCAGTGTGACTTAGTTGCTTGGGCGTCTTCTCATGCCCCGAAAGGTTGCCGATTCAATTCCTGGTCAGGGCACATGCCTGGGTTGTGGGCTCGATTCCTGGTTGGGTTGTGCAGGAGGCAGCCCATTGATGGATGTTACACTCTCACATCAATGTTTTTCTTTCTCTCTCCCTTCCTTTCTTTCTCTACAAGAAACTATTCTTTAAAAAATTGTGACACTCAAGAAAGAAATTGCTTTAGTTTGACCTCGATTGGCATTTATTTTTGTTTTTAGGTTGCCTTGGGTCTGAATTATTATGGAAAATGATCCTCCTGAATCAACAGTGGGTAGGTATGGAGATTTAGAAAATGAAAAATTTAGTATTCCAATATTTGATAAAGATTTTAATTCCTAGAGAACAGAATAACAGGTATGTACGGTGCCAAAGACTTTCCCAGCATCACATTTTAATCACAGTGTAATATTTGGGTATTACACTTTCACAGTAGCTTGCAAGTAATTCAATGCTTCAATTATTTTACTTTAGGGGGACATTTTTGCTGTTTTGCTTTTTTCACAGGTTGATACTACAGAAGTGGTTAAGTTGGAGTGAGTGTATATGTTTACAGGTGATGAAATTACACATCCAAAGTGGTTATTTTAATCCAGAAATAATTTTGCCAGGTAATCTGGTAACCAGTGTAATAGGCAGGGGCAAATGGAGGTAGGAAGGTAGGTACCCTCCCTGCCCCATGGTATGAAGTGTTGCATATAAAATGGTCATAGTTGAATTTTGCTTTTTATCATCATTTTCTGTTTTAAAATTTTTCCTCTTCCAGACTTCTGAGAAAGAGAAAAAAGGAGAGCAAGTGGTTTCTTGCAGTACATCCTTTAAAAATATCTGGGAGGTTGTGGAAGCTCGCGTACTTTTTTCTAAGGACTCAAGTTACTAGAAAACTCAAAAAAGTTTGGTTTTTGGAGCACTCAGTGTTCTCCATTGAACAGATGAGAAGGAGAGAAGGGCTGAAAGAACTGTGTCAAATATCAAATAAACCTATTGTAAGGGTGCTGGGTTGAAATGGGAGGAAGGACCGATATTCAGCAACACAGCTCCTGAGTCAGGCATTGCTCCCATACCCCCCTCTTCCCTTTTTAGTTCCAATTCTTAGGAAAAAAAAAATTAGGCAAGGTAGAGCCAGGCAGGATGGATTATGCAAATAAAGGAAGATCTCATCCTACAACTTAATTTGGTTTCAACATAACCTCAATAAAACCACAGGAGTCTTAGATAACCCAAGCTTTCTCATCACGCCTGGGGCTGTGGTCCAGGTTCTGGGCAACCTGGGGAAAATCCTAAAGTTCTTACATGATTTTGGTTAAGTCCGCACAGTCACCTCTTTACCGTGGTGAGACTGAATAAAATAGGAATGTTGGAGAGTTTTCTGGGTTTGTTAGCTTTGGCTCATTCTCTGTTTTCCAATCTTCTCATTAATCATCATTATTACCTAATGGACTCCTTTAAGGTCTTTTAGCACCAAGTCACACACGAAGTATCTTATAGTTGGGTTACTTGAAGACTATGAAGCCTGCAAGGTATTTATATGAATCTCACTCCCTTTAACCTCAGCTAATTATGTCAGCAAATATTTTGCTTAGCTGTTTGTTAATACATTCTAGGGTTACTGGTGAGGGTTATCTAATATCTGCCAAATTTTAAGGTTAATCTGATATCATCATCTTGGAACTTTGGCCAGAATCCTACCCAATGACCTTGTGCTGATTTATTTCTGCTAACACCAGACTTTTTGAGTCCAGAAGGTTTTAGTAACTCATTAGGACATCTCAAAAAGCCTCCTTGACCCTGCGGTAGGCCTTAAAACTATTCAATGGATCAAGTAGAATTGATTAGATAAAATTTCTGTGGTTGCAAAGTCAGGTCTCACTGTGTTTACTTAAAAAAAAAAGAGAGAGAGAGAGAGAGAGAGACTTACCTAAGTCAGCTGTGGCTTGAACTTTCTTCTAAGCAGCACAGTCAATGGCTCTATGCGTGGCTGAGGAAATGTAAGACAGTTGTAGGCAGGGAACTGTAATTTTGGACATCCAGTTATCAGGGTGAGAGGGAACCCGTATTATCTCTAAGCTATTCTATGAACTGTTACAATTTATTTTCCTTGTTTCATGAAGCAACATTCTTTTTAATTGGGGCAGAGGATGCCAAGAGTGTCCTTGATGTAGATCAGGGTGAGGGAGGGTAAAAGCTGCTGTTCTCCTGATGGGGCACGTACCCTGTGCTTTAGCATTATGAGATTTACAAATAGGACCTCCAAAATTTACACCACTGTAGGCATAATCGCCCTATTTTACAGATTAAGATGTTCCCGGGAAAAGGATGGGGGAAGAGCAGAATCCTGAAAATGTAAAATCATTTCCTGGGGAAAAAAAATTACTGAATTAATTGGAAGCCATGTGCTAGCAGTGACTAGATCACATTTTCTGCATCAAAAAAGTATGGAGCTTGCCTGACTGTGGTGGCTCAGTTGTTGAGCTTAGGCCCAGGAAGCAGGAGATCACAGTTCGATTCCTGGTCAGGGCACATGCCCGGGGTTTTGGTCTCAGGCCCCAGTGTGGGGCGTGCAGGAGGCAGCCAAACAATGATTCTCTCTCATCATTGATGTTTCTATCTCTTTTTTTCTCTTCCTTCCTCTCTGAAATCAATAAAAATATACTTAAATTTAAAAAAAGTATCTAGCTTGACAAAAAGGGAAACAGGTTTGTGTGTGTGTGTGTAGGCGGGGGGTGGGGTGGTGGAAGGGGGGTTGCATACCAGTGGTTGAGATTAGTGAAATTAGTGCCCACTCCATGTGTACCTTTACATATCTTTACTTTGTCTAGATGGTAAGCTCATTAAATACTTATTGGGTGTCTACCATGTGCATGGCATCTTGCTAAAAAGTAAGGGCTTCCATGGCCTGTTCATAATCAAATAATTCGGAGGGTCTTTCACTTTCCACCTCTGTCTGGGACTCCTGTTCATGCTTCAAGAGGCAGCAGGTACTTCATCTCCTCTTTGAAGACTTCCCTGAATGCAACAATCAGACATTAATCCACCCTGTGTGTAGTACATCTACCATAAAACTTATCCGTGTTTATTTGTTAGTATGCCTATCCCTTCCTGCTGGACTGTGAGACTGTGAATTCCTTGCCACAGGGACCAGTTCCTATTTCCCTCTTCCCCAACCCCCACCGCCACCTGCCACCCCACAACACTCATTCCCTGGTTGTGGTTACATCAGCCTGGCTCTTAGCAGCAGTTCGTTAAGCTTGCTCAATGCATGTATTGCTGTATACCAGTGAAGCAGAAAGTTATTCTTCTTCAAAGTCACTCACAATTAAAAGGATGACTAACTGAGCAATTGCTACTGCACCGTTTACATGCATTATCTAATTTAATCTTCCTGCAACTGTATTAGGTTGGTATTATTTCATTGGCTCCTGCATTTATAAGACTGTGCTCAGCGATATTAAGCAGCTAGCCCAGATCACTAAGTAAGTAATGGAATAGGAAACGAAACCTATTCTGCCTGACTCTGAAGTCATGTTTACACCACTAAGTTACATGAAGTCCCATTTAAAAAAAGAACTACGTCTTACAATGTCATATATTTACTTTTTTACACTCTTCTCAACAACATGTAATAGAGAATTGTACAAACATGGACTTTTCCAGCTCTGGGTACATATTACCTGTTAATATTTAGGTGGAGAGAAATTTCTCAATATCCTTCCAGTGTAATCATTAATATACTCAGCATCCACCAAGCTTTTATCATGTTAAAGAGGAGTGAAATAAATCAGACAGAGAAAGACAAATACCACGATTTCACTTCTATGTAGAGTCTAAAAAACAAAATAAATGAATAAACAAAAAAAGTAAACAAATACAGAGAGCAAATTACTGGTTGGCAGATTTGGGGTTGTTGTGGGGGCTGGGTGAAAAAGGTGAAGGAATTAAGATGTACAAATTAGCAGTTACAAAATCATCATGGGATGTAAAGTATAGCATAGCGAATATCCTAATATATATAAAGAGCTAGTGCCGTCACGACTGAATGGGCGACCGGTCACCATGAAGTGCATGGAGCACCTCTCGGTCCCCCGCCTCCCCCGGCCTCAAGCTGCTCACCATGAGGGGGGCTGGCGGCGGGGTGGGGCTGGGGACTGTTGAGTGGTAGTGGCGGGCTGCTTCGCGGGGTGACCGTGAGCTTAGCGGTGCAGTCACCTGGGAGGCAGGGAGTTTTGCGGGGCAGGGGAGTTTTGTGGAGCAGTTGTGGGGTCGGGAGAGGGGGGAGTTTCGCAGAGCAGTGGTGGGGTTCGCGGAGCATCCTGGGGTGGGGAGCTTCTCATAGTGTGGAAGGGTGGCAGAGAACATGCGACGGAGGCCAGGCTAGGCTTAAGGACCCTAACCACGCATGATTTCATGTGTGCTGGGCCTCTCGTAGTAAATAATATTGTAATAACGATGTATGGTGTCAGGTGAGTAAAAGACTTAATGGGGTAAAACCCTTTGTAAGTTATATAAATGCCTAATTGCATGTCGTACACCTGAAACTAATATAATATTGTATGTTAACTGTCATTGAAAAATAAAGAATGAAAAAATTAATTATAAAAAGAAGAGAGCACATCCAGGGTCTAAAATGTCCTTTGAGCTTGAGACTTTAGGCTCAAGAGAGTCCATAAAAATGCCCAAGTGCCTGGTGGATATGACAGTCAGGCAGATCTGAGTATGTTTATTCTGATAAACTGTATCCCTGAAAAATCCGAGGCACATTCTTAGTCTCCCAATAGAAAGAGAGATGCAGCCTGGAAGAAAAACATAGACGACAGAGTGCCTGTGTGAGGGAATTCCTTCAGAGGGAGGCTGTTCACTCTGGGAGATGGTGAGCTCCCCTTTAGGAAATAAATCCCTGAGGGCAGGGATGGCCTGTCGCCCCACAACACCTGCTCCTAGTCCATAGTGCCCACTAGATCCGCTCAGCAAGTTTCTATCGATGAAGCACCATCCATCCTCATATAGATCAGCTGGAACCATATCCCCGAAGGAAATATTGTCATAAAAAAATAGACTATCTATATTTGAAAATAAGATATAGATTATACTCAGCAAGGTTGAGGGGAAGGAGAAGCGGCGGGAGTCAGAATATCTGCATAAAAATCTAGACGTCATCTTTTAAAGAGACTCTGGCAGCAGGGAGGGGAAAGCCGCGTGGCTCTATTAATAGTGAAATGGCAGGGCACACACTCTATATGGAACTGTTCCATTTGGTGTGAGGGGAAGACGGCATCTTTTATTACTACACCTTCCCCCACTGCTCCACCGATCGCCTTGTAGCAAAGAGCTGCCAACAGCATGCTGCAACATGACTAAAGCCCCACAGCACACGGAACTGCGAGATGGTATTCTTGCTCTGCCCATGGAAAATCCCACTTGTAAAGTCATCACATCCACGTGTAGCCCCGTGTGCATGAAGTGCAGCCTACCACCTGAGAATCTGCAGCTGAAATGAAGGGAGCTGGGTATATGTCTGAGGCAGGAAAGGAAAAAGAAAGAGAACCACAGCTTCTCACAAGCCAGCCGTAAAGGTCATTTTGCTTATCAAACCCATTGATGTACCTAGCTTAACCCATTCTTTGAAACAATAAAAATGTTTCAGTGTCTTGGAAGCACTGAGCAGAGGATCAGCTTTTCTTTTTAATGGGGGCTGGGTGAAAAAGGTGAAGGAATTAAGATGTACAAATTAGCAGTTACAAAATCATCATGGGATGTAAAGTATAGCATAGCGAATATCCTAATATATATAAAGAGCTAGTGCCGTCACGACTCTTAATCAATAAAGAAAAAAATTTAAAAAAAGAATGCTAAGGTCATTGCAGACATGTGCCATTCATGTTATTATTGCTTCAAAAGCTATACATAGTAATTACAGAAATCATTTGTAAAAAAGACGCTTTAAGAAACACTGATATTGCCGAACCGGTTTGGCTCAGTGGATGGAGTGTTGGCTTGCGGACTGAGGGGTCCCAGGTTCGATTCCGGTCAAGGGCATGTGCCTGGTTGCGGGCACATCCCCGGTGGGAGGTGTGCAGGAGGCAGCTGATCGATGTTTCTCTCTCATCGATGTTTCTAACTCTCTATCCCTCTCCCTTCCTCTCTGTAAAAAATCAATA
>NW_006295391.1:2930249-2945919 GCF_000327345.1 Myotis davidii | reverse complement strand
AGTCTGGATATGATATTCTCTTTACTCCTAGTTGTAGAATTTCCACTCAGCCAGCCCTCCTGTGGCTCTGGACGTTGTCCTTTCCCTGGATCAAGCTTAATTTGACTTAGTTGTTCCAGGCAGCAATCTCTGGTGTTAACCTATGCCGCCATCTTCGGTTCTTCCTCAATAACTACTCTTAACAATTTGATGAATATATTTGTGGGGCCATGAAAATGAACTCACGTTGTGAATATTGTTTTATAACACTTTTTTCCCCACTTATAAACATATTGGGAACAATTTTCTGTGATTATATAGTTTTAAAAAAATTAATTATAATAAAATTACATAAGAAAGTACACATTATATTACATCAAGGCACATATTTTAATATCATTTAAAATATTTTCATTGATTTCAGAGAAGAAGAGAGAGGGGAAGAGAGACAGAAACATCAATGAGGAGAAAGAATCATTGATTGGCTGTCTCCTGCATGCCCTCTACTGGGGATTGAGCCTGCAACCCCGGGCATGTGCCCTGACCAGCAGGTCACAGGAATTGAACTGTGACCTCCTGGTTTATAGGTTGATGCTCACCCACTGAGCCACACTGGACAGGCTTAACATCATTTTTAATATCTTATAGTATTCCATTCTATGGGTTTATCATAATTTAATAAGTGTTTCTTTTTTTAAGTGTTTCATTTTTAGAAATTTAGAGAACAGACTGATAGTTATCAGAGGGGAGGATACTTGGCAGGCTAGGTGAAATAGGTAAAGGTTCTTGGGCCTTTTATTGATAGATTTGGAGTTCCCTGATCCAACTGCAGCTTGTTTGCGAGATTTTAGCCTGAGACAGGACAGGCCATTCATATACAAAAGCCTCTGTACACAGCTTGGGTGGGGTTATAAATTGGATGAGGCAGGATATTAGGGAATCACCAGGGAAGAGCAAATAGAAATGGCTGCCAGTCAGGCCTACGATCTGGGAGGTCTCAGCATAGGAACAATGATCTTTGTGAGCACCTCTGTCCGGGAGAAAACTGTCCCCGAGTTCCTGCACCAATGCCAGACAATCCAGTTCCTCTTCATATGTGTTTGTGTTCCCCAGAGCCTCACCCTGGTGCTGAAGCTCAGAGGAAGTGGGACGTTGTAAGTTCAGTTCGTGGTGCCGGCCTTTTAAGAGGAACAGCTGGGTCTCCAGCAGCCTCTGTGTCACTGAGTCCCAATCCGCACTGGTTTTTACAGCTTTTAGTTTTTACTGTCCATAAGGACTTCTTTTCCCAGCTTTGGGACCCTGGGCTGAGGGTCTGGTGTGGAGCTGGGACCCCTTGCTCTTCCAGGCAGCCTCTGCAGAGATGATCTCCCTCCCAATTAAAACAGTGGCACACGTGGGTGATGGATCAACCCCAGTCTCAATGTGCTTTCTTCTTTACTTCTCTAGTTGTTGGACTTCCATTCAGCCAGCTTTCCAGTGGTTCTGAATGATGGTTCTGTATTTTAGTTGTAATTTTGATGTGGTTGTGGGAGGCAGTGAGTACAGGCATTTACCTACATTGCCATCTTCCCCGTGATTCTCTACTCTCAACTTGTTTTTTTACAGTAGCTGATATTGCTGCTGGATTTCTCTGTTTCTAAGTCAGGCATGTCACCCAGGGAAGAGGGAGCAGACCCTGTTAGCCCCTTATGGATCTGGGGGCAGCTCTTGTTCCTATCAACCTTATTTTCTGGTGTCTGAGCCCAGCACTATATTTACCTTGGCTTGATATCAGAATTTTAAATATTGATTTTTGAAGCATTGGACATGCATCCTGTTATGACATGGCTACTGCCTCTTATTCCCATTGACTCTGTTCTTTGACAATCATATTTCTTCCTCTTCTTTTCTGCATCAGTCCCCTTAGATCGTAGGTGTTTGACCCAGATTTGAGCCAGAGTATAGTGACTCTGTTCAAACTTAGTCTCAGAGTTCCAGATTTTCATTTTCAAAGATCCTGTTAAGGTAACATTGAATTTTTCACCCATAAATGTTATCACCCATTGCTGTCTGTGTGCCGGTGGCCATCTAAGATAAGCCTTGTGTGAAAGTTCCCTTGCTTATTAAATCTGCCACTGACTGCAAAAATAAATAAATAAATAAATAAATAAATAAGGAAATCAAATAATTAAAGCCAGAACTGGGTTCAAATCCTGTTTTCCCTAACATACCAGCTCTGTAACCTGCTATTTTAACCTTTACAAAATTTAAAAAGGTTTTTAAAATTTATTTTTATTGTTGAAAGTATTACAGATGTCTGCCTTTCCTCCCCATAGGGCCCCCTCCACCTGCTCCAACACTATTGTCTGTGTCCATGAGTTATGTATATCTATCTATATATAAAAACCTAATATGCAAATTGTCCCCTCGGGAGTTCGACCAGGAGACCGGGAGTTTGATTGCTTGCTATGACATGCACTGACCACCAGGGGGCGGCACAAAACGAAGGAAGGCCCCGGCAGCAGCCGAGGAAAGGAGGCCCTGGCCGGCAGCCAGAAGGCCCTGATTGGCCCTGATCACTGGCCAGGCCTAGGGAATCCTACCCGTGCATGAATTTCATGCACTGGGCCTCTGGTATGTATATAAATTTGTTGTTAATCTCTTCCCGCTCCCATTATTCCTCCCTTCCTCCCCCCACCCATCTCATCTACTGATGGGCACCTGGGCTGTTTCTAAAACTTAGCTATTGTAAATAGCACTGCTATGAACATAGGGGTGCATATATTCTTTCTGATTGGTGTTTTGGGATTCTTAGGATATATTCCTAGAAGTGGTATCACTGGGTCAAATTAACCTTGAAGACTGAGTTTCCTCATCTATAAAATGGCGATAATAATAATAAAAATTTTCTTAAAAAATGAAAGTTTTCAGGATACCTAGCACGGTGCTTGGAGATAGTAGAAGCTTGATACATGTTGGTTAAATTGGTGTGTTTTATTCTATTTTCTTCTCTTCTACATCAGGTGACATGTTAGGTATAATCTTTTGGCGTGTTCACAAAACAAATGATTTCTGTCTTATTCTGTTCTATAATCTACTAAAAAAACCACAAACCACTATTATTCTTCCAAGGATCCTGTTAGAAATAGTTGATCCTGATCATCTGCTTTCATAAGGTGTGTGATCTCATGCCACAGACTCAAGTTCTCAGTGCTGTTGGTCAAGGCTCTGGCCTATATCATGCTTCACTGACATTCCCCGCCCAGCTCTACCCCAGATTGTGTCTAGGAAGCAGCTTTGAGATGAAGTTTCAGTAGTATCTTTATACAGCCATTCCTTCTTTCCTCCCTCAGGTAGAGGGCTTACTTCCTCCTCTGTGGCCCCTTGGCACCCCATCAGTGCATCTCACATAGAACCTGCCAAATAAGGGTTCAAGGCCCTTATTTGTTATTGTAATCTTTCTTTCCCTTTGTGCCCCAAGATTCAGCATAGCATTTGGCATATAGTAAGTTTTTTTTTAGAAATAACCCATATACACCTATATATCTATAATATACCTGTTTAATTGATTTCAGAGAGGAAGGGAGGGGAGAGATAGAAACATCAATGATGAAAATCATCGATCAGCTGCCTCCTGCATGCCCCCTACTGGGGATCAAGCCCACAACCCGGGCATGTGCCCTTGACCAGAATCAAATCCAGGACCCTTCAGTCCATAGGCCCACACTCTATCCACTGAGCCAAACCAGCTAGGACTGGCATATAGTAAGTGCTAAATACATGTCTGGTGAAGGTATGAGTGATGAATGGTGAAAGAGAATAGTTATGATAGATGTCATTGCCACAGAAGTGTCCCACATGCTGTCTATGGAGCGCTCTAAGAGGCCAGATGGGACCTTCAAAAAGGTTTTGAACACCTGCTTCCTTGTTTTCTGTAGAGATAATCCTGTGGCTGAGAAAGGTTGAGAGGTGACTGAAATATTTGCTGAGCTAAGATGCTTCAGCTAAAATTTCAAATGGCTGTTTGTCTTTATAAACTTCTTGGGATAAATAAACGTAATTTGTATAATATACACTGAGCTCTGGTGGTGGCCCAAAAGTGGGTGTATGACCTCATGTGTATATTGTCCCCGAGGTATTCAGTGAATATTAAACTTGGTATATTGAAGGCCTCCGAAACACCAATATGTCTTTGGAATTTAAAACCCCTAATGTATTTTCTTAGTTTTTTGTATAGTTAAGATGTTCATCATTTCAATAACCCGTCTCATTTTAAAATTAAGGGAAGCAACTGATGGAATAAATAAATAATTTGGGGAGAAGAGACAAATCTTTCTTATAGTATAATTTCTGGATATGCCCCCCTCCAAATAATATACATAGACACTTCCCTCTCCAGGAGGTTCTCACCCCCCCACCCCCCTTGAGTGTGGGCTGGACTTAGTGACTCCCTTCCAAAGAATGAATAAAGGAAAGGGAAGAATGGTGAACTCAGAGGGGAGAAACTTGGCCAACATTACCTTAACTAAGGTTGAAAGCTAATGTCACCATCGCATCATGTGGATATGAGGTACCCCTGATGTGAGGTGACAAGAAGGGCACTTCACCTCTGTGTGATTTGTTGCAAAAACACATAACCTTAGTCTAATCCTGAGAAAAAACAAGACGTGCTACAGGATATGTGACTAGTACTTAATATAGTCAAGGTTGTGAAAAACAAGGAAAAGACTGAGAAACGGTCACAGATCAGGGGAGGCCGGGGAGACGTATAAGGCAATCTGGTACCACAGGCTGGATCCTGGCGCAGAGAGAGGACAGTAATGCAAAAGCTGGTGGAATCCAAATAAAGTCTGGAGGTCGGTGAATGGCCTCTATCAACATCGGTTTCTTAGTTTTGACAAAGGTACCTTAGTAATGTAAGGTGTAAAAACTGGGGAAACCGGTAAGGGGCGTAACGAGAACTCCCTGCATTACTTTTGTCACTTTTCTGCAAGTAAACATGCATTCTAAAATAGTTTATTTAAAAATAATGTGGGAAGCAGATCTTGCAATTTCTTTATTTCTTTTTTAAACCCATAGTCAAATGACAGACACACTTTCCGAGGTAGCTAGGGAAAAAATGAACCCATGCGAATTGCTTTATATTGGGAAATTCTGCTGTATTACAAATTAACTCCTATTGTACCAAAAACTTTCCAAGGAAAGTACTCAATTAGGGAAAAAACAAAGTGAAAAGAAAATATACACATTTTGCAGGCTATGTAATCCATAGTGGCATTTTTACAAGATAAAGATACATTTCTTTTAAGTGGTTAGCCTCAACAAGACAAGGATTGGTAGATTTTTCCTGCCTTTAAAAGCACTGTTCCCTGGCCTGGCCAGCATGGCTCAGTGGTTGAGTGTCAACCTATGAACCAGGAGGTCACGGTTCGATTCCGAGGTCAGGGCTCCTGCAGGAGGTGGCCAATCAATGATTCTCTTTCATCATTGATATTTCCATCTCAATCTCTCCCTGCCTCTCTGAAATCAATAAAAATATATTTTAGGAAAGGCATTGTCCCCTGGATTTTGGAAAAGCTTTAGTTATTACTTTCTTGGGTCAAGCAATTAAGGCTTTGGTAACCTATAAGGACAATAGGGTAAATAATTCCTTTATTAGTCAACAAGTGCAATTTGTGTTTTGGCAGACATTAAGTTTTTAAATATTCAGTGTGGGGGAAGAAAAAAATGGTACACAATCTCTGGCGATCTACCAGTGCTTGTAGAGAGAAAAGGTGAATTTTCTTGTGTACAGACTGAAAATACTCTTAGCCCAAATCACCGTTCTCCAGCTGTGATTAGGCAGAGAATGAAATTTTACAATGTTTACCTCTTTGATTTTTTCATTTTCAGTGCAGCATCGGCTCAGTGTACATATCAGTTTTCATCCTTAAATGCGCGTGAAGCCAAACCGGGCGTTTGCAGAGCTCTAATCGCTGTATGATTTGATGTTACTGTGCAGTGAAGCTGTGCTAGTTAATTGTTTTCCTGACTGAATTTCCATCTCCTTTTTCCCCCTGCCCCCATTCTGCCTGAAGGAGCCCATAAAGCAAAAAACAAACAAAAATCTCTCCAAAGCATCGTTTGCCAGGGTAGCAGCCTCGTCATAATATGGGCGATAATGATGATGGATAATTGTAATCCTTAAGTGGTTTCAGCTTATGGTTATTAGGGAAGGGAGTAAAGTGAGGATGGGTGTGCGGAAGGAAAACATGGTTTACTCTGCTTTAATTGCCTTTTCCAGCATTTCAAACAATAGAATGAGAAAGTCATCTCTTTGCATCTCTTGCTGGATTCTGTTCTGGTGTTGGTATATGGCCGTGGATTATAGTCCATTGGTATATCGTATGAGCATGATTACTGGAGGAAAATTCATGGTAACAAATGAGATATTTGATTAACTACTTTAAATAATGATCGATTTCTATGGCTTCCTGTACATTGCCTTTTTCATACTAATCAATAGCTTAGGCAATATATAAACAACAGCTTTCTGTAATAAATAATAGTATTATGTAATGCTAGTTAAATTTAGAAATTGCTATTTTATTGCATCTCTCACTCATAAAATGCAGTGCCAAATAGTAATTGAGATTGAGTTAGAGTCTCATCATAATGCATTGCTTCACAAGCCCATCCAGGAATTGTTTTTTTCCAAAGACCTATATAGAGATCACCTAGCCCTAGCCGGGTTGGCTCAGTGGATAGAGTGTCGGCTTGCGGACTGAAGGGTCTCCGGTTCCTTTCAGGTCAAGGGCACATGCCTCAGCTTGTCTCCAGTGGGAGGTGTGCAGGAGGCAGCCAATCAATGACTCTCTCTCATCATTGATGTTTTTGTCTCTCTCTCCCTACCCTTCTTCTCTGAAATCAATACAAATATATTTAAAAAAGAGAGAGAGAGAGAGCTCCCTAAAACATTGGCCTGCAGACTGAAGGGTCCCAGGTTCGATTCTGGTCAAGGGCATATAACTTGGTTTCAGGTTCCATCCCTGGCCCTGGTTAGGGTGCGTGTGGGAGGCAACCAATTGACGCGTCTCTCTCACATCAATGTTTTTTTCTCTGTTTCCCTCCTTCCCTTCCACTTTCTATGAAAATCAATGGAAAAATGTCCTCAGGTGAGGATTAACAAAAAACAACAACAACAAAAAAGAGAGATCCCTTGGGTAATAATGGATGACTGAGGAAGACCAAGATGTGGAGGCAGCAAAGGGGAAGAAAAGAAAAAGGGTCTAAATGCGGTTAGAAGGAATGAAGGGAAAGAAAGAACATAAAAAGGTTATGTGGCCGGTTTCCTCTTCTGGATCCCAGTAAACAATTGTAATAGAAATGGGTGGGAGGCAAGAAGAGCCAACTGGAAAGTCTGAGAAGCAGGCCTCCTGTCCTCAGGAGAGCAAAATGTCTCCGACAATAAGATGGGAGATTTATTAGGAAGAAACAACATGTGCTGTTTTCCTCTCCCTGGTGTTCCTAAAGCCCTCACTCAGCTTGACAGGGGAATGTAGGCTCCAGTTAGCTTGAGTCGCTTCAGGAACATCACTGGCTGCTTTGAGAATACATGTCTACCGGCTACGAGTCAATTATCTCCGAGCCCCCATCCCCAAGGATAAACGCATTCCCCCACTCCTCAGATAATCCCATCATCTGCAAGAAAAATGAAGCTCTCCCAGGTGGCTGGAAGCAGACGGGGGAAATGGAGCTGCATTCCATTAGTTTTATAATTGGAAGGTGCACCCTCATCCCAAAGCAGAGTGATAAACAGTACTTCTTGCAGCACAGCTATCTGGAATGGCAATACTTCCTGTGGAAAAATATGCAGTGACTGTATTATGAATCTTCTTTATAAACTCCAATACACATGCTTTCAAAAGTGTAGCTCAAAATAGAATTGGGAAAGTAAGACTCACGTGGAAGAGGAAAGAATCAAAAAAAGCCCAATTGGTAGACAAGGAAAGTAAAACCTGGAGCTGCTTCTGAAAGCTTTTAATTTGTGTGGTCTGGGAAGACCTGCTCTTCCTTTCCTGGAGTATCTGAAAGTGTCTCTTAAGCCAACCAGAGTAGCAGGAGAACTTCAATAGCAGCTCAGAACTACTATGGCTAACGGGTCTACATTTATTCTTTTCTTTTCAACTTAGAATGAACTCTCATTTTTTGCTCTTCATTAAATTTTGCTTCCTCTTCACAGTCAACTCACATCCTACCTCTGTTTTAACTGACCCCACTCCCTGTGTTCTCTCTTCCTTTCTTTGAACTTTTATCACTAATGCCAAATGCTTTGATTATAAAGATTCTTTGATTTTTTAATAAGTGGATCATCTTTCCAAATAAAGGGTCAGTTCTTAGAGGGCAGTGATCAGGTCCTGGCTTCTTTTGTGGATTCACCAATTAACTTGTCACAGTGATTAATTCATGGGTAATGATTAATAAATACTTGTTAGCCGGTTGATTGATTAAAAAAACATGAAAATCTCCAGTTATTTCCAATCTAGCATAGAACATTTTTCTTTTTTATTCTTTTCTAAAAAAATTTTGAAGATCTAATTGTCCTAATTTTTTAAAGGTTCCCATATTTTTATAATCTTTTTAATTTTTAAATTGTAGTTGACATACGATATTATATTAGTTTCAGGAGTACACCCCAGTGATTAGACATTATATAACGTAGTAAGTGATCATCCCAATAAATCTCGTACCCATCTGACACTACACATAGTTATTAGAATAGTATTGCCTATATTCCCTGTGCTGTACTTTACATCCCCATGACTTCTCTGTAACAAGCAATTTGTACTTCTTGATCCCTTTACCTGTTTCACGCATTCACCAAACCCCCTCCCATCTGGCAGCTGTCAAAATGTTCTCTGTATCTAGGAGTCTGTTTCTGTTCTGTTTGTTTATTTATTTATTTTTTGTTAGATTTAATTGTTGATAGATATGTATTTATTGCAATTTCATTGTTCATAATTTTTACCTTTTTCTCTTTCTTCTTCTTAAAGACCCTTTAACATTTCATGTTATACTGGTTTGGTGGTGATGAACTTTAGCTTTTTCTTGTATGGGAAGCTCTTTTTATGTCCTTCGATTCAAAACAACAGTTTTGCTGGACAGAGTAATCTTGGTTGAGGTCTTTGCTTTTCATCACTTTGAATATTTCTTTAAAAAACTCTTTTACTATTTTTTAGTAAGAGAAAGGAAGGGAAGGAGGGGGAGAGGGAGGGAGGGAAGGAGAGAGAGAGAGACATTGATTGGTTGTCTCTCGCATGCTCCCCAACTGGAAATCAAACCCAAAACCTGGGCATGTGTCCTGACCAAGAATCAAACCTGCCACCTCTTGGTGTACAGGACAATGCTCCAACCAACTGAGCCATACTGGCCAGGGCATCACTTTGAATATTTCTTGCTGTTATTTGTCTTGTAGGGCTTAGTGACACCACCTCCCCAGTTACCCGAGCTGGGTGCTTCAAGTGCATCCCTCACCCCCATGTGGGCGGTGTACACCTTTCTGTTGTACTTGAACCTTGAATATTGTTGGGCATGTTAATGGGAGGGATTTACCCCTAGGCTGATTGGATATGAGTACTGAAATGTGACCACAGAGGAGGATCAGCTGTGCAGGGGCTGACCCCACAGAGCAGGACTTACTTAGGTGGGGCTCTGGTGCCCAATGAGTATGCATCACTTGTGGAGGTGGTTGGGTGGTGCTTGGGTGTGGTTTGAAACTGTCTACTAGATGCATTGGCTTTGGGGCCTCCCAGGAGGAGCAGGCCAAGGTCAGCTGCCACCTGTGTTCTGCCTGGGGCCACCCAACATGAGCTACAAAGAAATCTGCAGATTGCTACTACTTGTGCTGGGCTTGGATGTGCCCGGGAGAGGCCAAGCTGTGAACCAAGGCTGGATGCTGTGAGTGCCAGGCCTGGGGCCACTTAGCAAGCGGTGCAGGGCATACTGAGGCCTGATGCAGAGCATAATGAGGTCTAAGAAAAGGAACAGTGGCCTCTGTCAGCACTTTTGTCTGGCAGGAAGCTTCCCCCCCACACCTATCTAGTTCTTGCCCTAATGCCAGACAATTCAGATCTTCCTCCTGTGTCCCTGATTCCTTTCAAGATGCTGCCCCATCACTGAAGTGCAGAGGAAGTGAATCTGAGCAAGTCTGTGTACATGCCCTTTAAGAGAAACACCTGAGACTCCTGCAGACTCAGTCTCCTTTAGCTTCAATCCTCGCTGGTTTTTACAGCCAGAAGTTATGGGAACTTCTCTTCCTGGCACTGGAACCTTGGACTGGGGGATGTGGTGTTGGTTCGGGACCCCTCACTCCTTAGAGGAGAACTCCGAGGCTGAGATATCTGTTCAGATTTTTATTTGCCACATGCCTGTTCTGGTTTCCACCCCTCTTACCAGGCTCCATGTGTCTTCTTCTTTAAAGCCCTAGTTATAGGGCTTCCATTCAGCTAGATTTCAGGTAATTATGCATGATGGTTGTTCTGTAGTTTAGTTGTGATTTTTGATGTGGTTGTGGGAAGGATTTGAGTACTGTGTTTACCTTTGCTGCCATCTTGACCGGAAGTCTTTAGTGTCTTCATTAAGCAATTCACAAATCGAGTAGCATCCCATCTCAGAAGTAAAAGGTGCTCTGAACACGGGGCATTTTCTTATGGCAGATATAGTCACTTAGGAAAAGTGTTGGGATGATCATGAATCATTAAGCTCCAAATCAGTGCCCAGACAAGGGACAACATGCTCAATCAGTCTGTCAATCAGGATCCAATAGGGGAAGCCTTAAACATAGAATTTAGAGTGTATTTACTTCTACTGTCTCAAAGTCTTAACTGGACCTCCTCTCCTATGATTCCTCTTCAGCCAAATTATCTTCCTTTTGGACATTCCTCTCTTCTGTTGACCATTTGGAACAGACTAATTAATCTGGCTTTGCTAGGGCTATATTATTGGTTTGGGTTATAACTAAAGATTTGAATGACTGGAATAGGGGTAGCTTTGGCAGCATTTGGAATTCCTCAAAAGTGAAATACGTTAATGATTTGTAGACCTGGGATTAAACTTTGTACCTAAAAGTGTAATTATGATTTAGAGTTACCAGTGAAACAAACAGTGAAGCAATGTATATAATCATATCTTACAGGACACTGCAGCCCACAATGATGGACTCAAGCGTGTGTGGATTATGCTAATAGAAATCTCAGGTTGAAGCCTTTACCAACCTCATACATGGAAATCTGGTCCTCCAAAATTCTCATTGACAGTGTTCCCAGGGTGGTTCCAGTGCATTTTTGGGGAGCATTCATGGTCCTCTCTTTGCTAATATGAAGTCATCATTCACCCTTCACACTCATACCATGGCTTTGTTAGTTACTGTATTGCTGCCACCTCTATTGATAATAGGGTTCCCACAGGCACTGCCTTGATGATCAAGTATTTCAAGTCCTCTAATTTGGTATTCAGGAACTTGAGTAGGTGTCATGAACCTCTTTCAATTCATTAAAAAAGGACAACTGATTATTTGACTATTATTCATTTATTCATTCAACACCTCAGTCCAGAAGAGATTAGCTAGCAACAGTGTACTAAATGAAAGAAAGGATACAACAAAGAGCTGTGGAAATCAGGACCAAAGTAGAATGTAGGTAGGAAACTAATAAAGCAAAGAATGATCATAGTATAAGAAAAGGCATATGATAGGTGTATGGTCCTGGAGAGTTTCTGGATGGGGGATATAAGTTTAGCTTAACAATTCCTAGCAGCCGTAACAAAGATGGAAATCGAAGAGGAAGATAATTTACTCTGTTTGTATTTGCAAACAAGGTGAGCATTTAGGAGAATTCAGCTTTTCTTGATACTGAGAGTAACAGGAAATGGGTCTTGGTGAAAAGGATACTGTGTCAAGGTAGTGGATGATGCTTTCAACAACATCTTTGTGTGAGATTTGTCTTGTCTTTCAGTGTTAGATTATAATGTCCTTCAATGTCAAGATGATGATTGTATAGTTCACTAGTGTTCTTGCTTGATCCAAAGCTGAAATTTGAATTGTCTGAGGGAATTGACATATTTGCATACTCTCCAGACACCCTTCCATCAATATTATTTTGGGCAAGTGCTTCCTACCTCTCTTAGCTCCTAAGAGGCAGTCTAGTGAGTGGTTAAGCATGCAGATTCTGGACTTAGACTCCCTGGATTCAGATCCCACAATGACCCTCAGTTTCTTCATCATGGAAAAAGGCTAATGCATTCCTCATAGAGATGTTATCAGTAGGAAATGAGATAATGTATATAAAGTGCTGAGTAATGGGAGTGCTCAATAAATGTGAACCATTAAGATTAGATCACAGAATGGCTTTATAGTCTCAGTGCTTTTCAGGTAGATATAGTTTGCCCTTTTTAATTGCCTCTCTTTTTTCCTCTCAGGTATAGGAAGAAAGTCAGAATATCACCATAAGGCATTGACTCTTCTTGCCTTCATCGAAATCGGGTCCCTAGACTGAGCTCATGGCCTTGATCCTTTATCCCCGCCATTTGGCACCCACAGTGGCATTTAAGGGACAGCCTTGTTTTCCTCTTTGTTTAGAGAATTTTCAGACTTGAGTCTTTTAGTTTTAAGATGACCCTTCATTCTGCATGAAGTTTATCAGTTCCTTTTGGAAAACTCTGGTTAGTCTGCCTTGACCTACCTACGTTTCTGAGACTAAGTCTTCTTTTGAGACGCTTGATATTCATGAATTGGTAGACTACACCAGGGCCAGAGGAGGCACATAGGACCCTATCTTCAGTCAACAGGGTATTTTATAATGAATGTGAACACTTTCTGGTTATGCACTCTTTACTTTTCACTGTTGCTACCATGGGTTTCATTCATGCAGTTGGTAATACCAAAGTCACATTAGAGTTGTTGCAAAAGGAAAAATCAATATAATACTGAGCCTGTCTTTATAGAAGATTTTTGTTTAAAATAGTTTTCTATATTACTTTTGCTATATTAAAATATTAGTTATCTTGATTACTGAGTTGTTTTTTTGGCATCTCTTAAATTTTAGATCCAAGGCCAATACCTCACTCTCCTTACATTGTCCTGGCCCTGTGTGCTGATCCAGTGATTTCTTACTGGCCTAGCTCTTGAAGATATTTGACCTCTGAACCCTAGGGCAGTTATTCCCAAATGCAGGCCTATGATGAAAATTTCACCCAATTGAGGAGACGTAAGAAAATGAAGAACAATGTATTAAGTCCGTTGATAAGTTAATTTGAAATAACAACATAATGCCTTTCTTAGTTTTTTTTTTTAAATCCTCACCCAAGGACATGCTCTTATTGATCTCCCTGGACAAACATCAATCAGTTGCCTCCCCTATGCACCCCGACTGGGGGTCAAATCCACAACCTCGGTATGTGCCCTGACAGGGAATCAAACCCATGACCTTTCAGTGTATGGGATGACACTCCAACCAACTGAGCAACATAGGCCAGGGTACCTTTCGTAGTCTTTTTGAGTTAAAATACAGTTTATTAAAAACCCAGAACCTGAAAAAACGATCATTTATTAAGTATAGTAATGATGCTAATAGATGGTAATATCAACTAGCATCATTTAAATGTGTCTTTATTGAACAAAATAAAAAATGTGCTGATTCAATTTAAAAAACTAACTGCTCTAGGAAAAGCCACATGTGGGTGAACCTCTACGCTAGGAGCTTGGTTATCCCTCACACCCTAGAACAGATTAGGAATAGCGACTGGGAGTGGTAACCGGAAGTCTGTGGCAAGAAGTGAGAGGTGAGGCAGGTGGCTGAGAGGGAACGAGGCTCATGTTAGGGGTGACAGACGCAGATGGGTGACAGCCTCCCACGTGTTCAACCAGGATAGGCACTCATGGAGGCAGAGGCCCTGAAGCAGGTGCTGGGATATGAAAACAGGTCCAAAACAAGAGCAAATATGCAGCTGTGGTAGCCCAGGAAGCATTGCGCCTGTGCACGTGGGCTCAGAGAATTCTGCTAGAGGTCTGGCTGTCTTCTGACTGACTGTTATTCCTGCTCTTTCCTCAAAGTGCTTTCAAAGCACTAAGCGGCAACCTCAGAGAGATTTTCTTAGGAGAAGAAGGATATTTTCTAGTTTATCTGGTGAATTGATAAAACCAAGAAGGATGAGAATGCATTGAATATGGAAGTATTCCTGGAGAGCTAAAGCCACAGCTCCCATTGTTGTCGTGAAAAGAAGCCTCACTTTCCATAGCAGGTAGCAGACAAGTGGTACTCACCAAGGAGCATACTAGCCGGGGATTGAAGATTAGTTCAAGAAAGTCAACCCAAGGCTGGTGTTTCCATGTAGATATTCATAAGAATGCTCCCTAGCTTTGAAAAAGTAGAGATTGTGTTTGCTAGCTTTGAAAAAGTAGAGATTTTATTTTTCTTATTGTTGCTCATTATGGTTTTCTTTCTTTTTTTTTAGTTGAAGATAAGTTTGAAGTTGGAATCAGACAACTCAAATGTAAGTTTGGGCTTTTTCATATACTCTGGTAGTTGCATTACTTCAACGAGGTCGCTGCATTCCCTGAGGGCTCGTCTTCCTCATCTGTATAAAGAAGGAGTTGAACTTTATTAGATTTTCTTCAATTCCAAATTGTTATGATTTGTTATAATTTTTATGATGACCTAGAGGGAACACCTACAGGCTCCTGTCAAGCATTTCTTGCCTCCTCTTTGAAGTTCAGAGAAATGCCCTGGATGAGAACTGCCTTTAGGGAAATTTCCACCCCCAGCCTGGAAATGTTTGCTATGCTATTTCTCATGGTATTAAGTTTTTTGGGACTATGAGAAGGTTATGGAACTGCTTGAGGCCTTAATCTGCTACATCTATGAGACACTATGTTTTTATTCCTGTGTCACAACCTTAATGTTTTCTGGATGAAAAAAATTATTTGTTTAATTTGCTAACATGAGTGTTAACAAATAAATGGAGATAGGGTCTCTAGAAGTAGGATTCACTTAGCAGGCTATATACAACAGTACCACTCCTCATGGGCAAATCTTGTCTACTCCAAAGCACCTGGAATGGTACTAGTTAGTCTTTGGTTTAGGATTTTCTCTCTCTTTGGACTGCCCTTTAACCAGGTATAGCTTGATGTTTTTGTTTTTCTCCCTTTATCAGTTAGGGTGGTTTGACTCCTGTGTGTATCCAATCACATGTGCACTCTTTTTCCAAAGTGCTCCCGTCCTCTCGCAAGTCCAGTCAACCCTGAACTGAGCAGTGCAGCAGTATCCAGCTGACCCAGAAACCCAGCTCTGAGACTATGGAAATTTTATATTGAAGAGTCTCAAAAGTTCCAAGGACCATAAAGTTTTCAAATAAAAAAGCACTCTCAAGAGTGGGAATTCAGGGAGCCAATTCTTTAATTTGATTAAGAAGTGATCACCAGCCCTAGCCAGTTTGGCTCAGTGGATAGAATGTCGGCCTGTGGACTAAAGGGTCCCAGGTTCGATTCCGGTCAAGGGCACATGCCCTGGGTTGTGGGCTTGATCCCCAGTGTGGGGCATTCAGGAGGCAGCCAATCAATGATTCTCTCCCATCATTGATGTTTCTATTTCTCGCTCCCTCTCCCTTTCTCTCTGAAATCAATAAAAATATGTATATTTTTAAAAATGTTATCAGAAAAATAGCTAATTTGCTCCAGTTT
>NW_006295391.1:2920641-2929988 GCF_000327345.1 Myotis davidii | reverse complement strand
ATTGAAGAAGAATATTCTCCAGAGCTTTTGAAATCTTTCTATCACCAGCCCTAGCCAGTTTGGCGCAGTGGATAGAATGTTGGCCTGTGGACTAAAGGGTCCCAGGTTCGATTCCGGTCAAGGGCACATGCCCTGGGTTGTGGGCTTGATCCCCAGTGTGGGGCATTCAGGAGGCAGCCGATCAATGATTCTCTCTCATCATTGATGTTTCTATCTCTCTCTCCCTCTCCCTTCCTCTCTGAAATCCACAGAAATATATTAAAAAAAGAAGAAGTGATCACTAACATTTGAATAGGTCTGCTCTAGTGGCTTTGTGAAATGTAATCAACATTGTGTAGTGTTCACTGTCCTCGAGCTGACACCTTAGAAAACAGAATCCTCAGCACCAACTTTATATGTTGTTGCTTGTTTGTATTTTTTAAAGAAGCTATCTATTTTAAGAATATATTTTCTCTACTCAGTCTTTTTCTCAGTGATAAGATGGGGGGTGGAAAAAATAGTTACACTTGAACATAACATCTTGTTTCCTAGAGGCGGCTAGTTGCCAATTGAGCAGGAGTCCTGTGAAATAGCAGGTGGATATTTACCCACAAGCAAGTGGGAACTGAGGAGCCGAGAAAGGCCCCTGGAAAGAACTTGTTACTGTCAATAAAACAATGGTTAGCAACTTGGGGTGTCCTCATGCAGTGATTTTGTACCCATATTTAGTTGAAAAGTCCTGACCTGTCCTTTTCCAACTCTCCCTATATATAAAGTAAAGCTACTCCTATCTCTGCTCATACTTGCATTTACTTTGGTGGGCCAAGCAGAGCTATATATTCTTAGTTAGCCTATGCAACAGCTGGTGGGTTGGACCTCTCCAGTGTTTACATCCTTCAGTGATCCCATGTGACTTCCTCTCTGAGCTGTCTCTGACTCTACAGGCAGAGTCTGCTGATTCCTCCCTGTGCTTCCCCACTCTGCTGGTTTGTCATAGTGCTGATTTTAGCGTGTGATAATTATTTGTTTGTATGTCTCTCTCCCTGGCTGTTCTATCTTTAGAGGTAGAGAACCTGGAAGGTTCTCAATAAATGTTTGTTGGATGAGTGAATCAATGTGTGAAAGATGAATGAATGATGGCAGAGAGAGCTATCTCCTCATTAGCAGTTGCCTTTCTGAGTTACTGTCTATCACCATGGGACCCCCAAAATTTGGTGCTAGGGTGACCACCCTGGCTCAGTATAGCCAAGGGACTGCTCTGTCCCATGTTCTACACCAGTGGTTCTCAACCTTCTGGCCCTTTAAATACAGTTTCTCATGTTGTGACCCAACCATAAAATTATTTTCGGTGCTACTTCATAACTGTTCTGTAATGTTGCTACTGTTATGAATCGTAATGTAAATATCTGATATGCAGGATGGTCTTAGGCGACCCCTGTGAAAGGGTCATTCGACCGCCAAAGAGGTCGTGACCCACAGGTTGAGAACTGAGGCTTTTCTACATTGAGGCTTTCGTTGCAAGTAATGATGAATTTTTTTTGGAAAGAGGCTTTAGAGCCAGACTGTTGAGGAATTTAGACAACATTTCAAAGGCAATATGGAGCCATTTAAAGTTTTTCAGCTGAGGAATGAAGTAGTGAAAACTTTAAGAAGATTAATCTGACAGATGTGTATAGCATGGTTTATAGGAGGGAAAAAATTACCCACAAGAAGGTCGTATATTCCCTATAGTAAAAGTCTCCACATGTGGAATGATAGTGACTAAAAAAATCTAGTGTTCATCTGAAATCAACTGAAAATTTGCATATTAAAATGTAAACTGAATCTCTGTGTAGCTAAGGAGAAATCCTAGATCAGTGAGCTCCGATTGGGTCCTTACATT
This sequence comes from Myotis davidii, assembly GCF_000327345.1. NCBI lineage: Eukaryota > Metazoa > Chordata > Mammalia > Chiroptera > Vespertilionidae > Myotis > Myotis davidii. Next base: position 2,928,127 of record NW_006295391.1, on the reverse strand, counting down.
GATTTTAATGGTGCAGTTTTTGTCCTGTTCTAATTAGAGCTATATATTCTTTGTTCACCTATGCAAGATAGGAAGGGTGAACTGTGCCATCAGGCTCCTATATGCAACTTGAGGCCTGGTGCATGAATTCATGCACGGGTGGGGTCTCTCGCCCTGGCTGATGACTGGGGCTGATTGGGCCGGCTAGGGGGAAGAATTGGGGGAGGTTGGCCGACCTGCCCAAATCAGGGCCTATTGGGGCCAGTTGGTGGGGTGGAGGGACCACAGGAGGTGGGTTGGCTGGCCTGCCCCAATCAGGGCCATTGGGGCCATTGGGGCCAGCTGGCCCTGGGGGGAGACACTCTGGGAGGTTGGCCAGCCATGGGAGGTTGGCTGTGAGAGCACACTGACCACTAGGGGGCAGCTCCTGCATTGAGTGTCTTTCCCCTGGTGGTCAGTGCACATCATAGCAACCGGTTGACCAGTGGTTCTGTCGTTTGGTCATATAGGCTTTTTTATATATAGACTAGGGGCCCAGTGAATGAATTTGTGCACCTTGTAAGGAACTGTGGGCCACGAGGCCGTGGTGGGCACAGGGTGGGTCTTGGCCCATCCTCTGCACCCGTGCCCAGCCCCTCCCACTGTGGCCCCGGTCCCCTGTCTGCCAGCAGCCCTGCTCTTGCTGCCACTGCTCCCACACACTGACGACACTAGCCCCGCTTGCACCCGCTGATGGGGTGGAGCGATTGGGGCTGGCGCCAGCAGCATGTGCCATCAGCGGGTATGAGCAGTGCCTGCTGCCCTGATCGCCCCTCAGGAGCAGGGGGAGGTGGAGAAGTCCTCAGGGGCGATAGGGGCCAGTGCCGGGTGCTGGCAGTGGGTGTGAGCACTGGGCAGGGCTGCAGCACACAGGAGCAAAGAATTTTCAGTAACCACCAGAGGCTCGCCCTGATGACAGCAGCCGGCGCCCTGCCTTGGTCTGGCACCCCCGCTCACCTCCACCATCCTGCCATGGCCAATGCCCACCATGTTCCGTGTGTGCCCCTTGGTGGTTAGTGCATGTCACATTGCCCGTTGTCCTGCTGTTCGATCTATTTGCATATTAGCCTTTTATTATATAGGACAGGCATCCATTCTCAACCAGCAGCTTAGGATTTACAGAAGTTTCTAGGTAGACCTCTAATACCCTGGGCATTCATCAATGAATATTCACAAGAGTATTGAAAACAAACAGTAAATCAGAGTATCTGGCAACTGGGACCCAATTTTGCCACTTGTTCTGTGATCTTGAAAAGTTAATTTATCTCCTTAGGCCTCAGTTTTGTTAACTGTAAAATGGAAATGGTATAGTATCCCTTTAGGGTTGTTGTGAGGATTAGTGAAACAATACAAGTAAACATAGTAAACTCCAACACATTTAATTGTGTTTGTAGTTGCTATTTGTTTTAGTTGCCAAGAGACCTAAAATAAGAGATTAAACCTCTGTTCCCTTAGGAGGCTTGAGGTCTATTAGCCGGTCTAGATTGGTGATTTTCTTTCTGCATCAGATACCAATTTAATAGGCACTGAGGATACAAACATTTCATATTCAGTTTTAAAAGGACCAACAAAAGAAATGGGCAATCATAGAGATAATTTTTGGGATATTTAAAACTCAAAGGACTTTGATCTTTAATTTTTATTGATTCACAGATATGACATGAAAAATATTGTTGAGATTTAAAAAATTGTACTAATGAATTGGAATGGGAAAACTATGGTTTTTGAAGAGTTTCAAAAGAGAAATGTTGAATTTTGATAATACCTGCGAATGTTCTCTGTGGTTATATGCTGGAAACTGACATGCTACATTCCCCTGTGTTTGTTTTAACCTAACAAGTTGTAAAAGCAATATTTTCTATTCGAATATAAGAAGGAAATATAGGACTGCGACCATTCCTGTCTGGGCCCTCTTGAGGACTTCCCCAATAATACCTAATTCCAAGTACCTAGGCTTCTCCAGTCTTGTTTTCTATTTAAACTTTTTGTTTTGCAATAATTTTAGACATTGAAAAATTACAAAAATAATATAGAGAATTCCCATATACGTTGTGTCCAGCTTCTTTCATTGTTATGTCTTATACAACCATTTAACAATAATCAAAGATAAGACATTGGTAGGGCAATTCAATTAGCTAAACTACTGACTTTATTCACATTTCCATAGTCCCTCCAGTCATGTGTTTTAGTTGTTCTAGGAGCCAGTCCAGGATCTCACATTACACTTAGTGTCATGTCTTCTTTGTCTCTTGTAATCTGTGACAGTTTCTTGGTCTTTCCTTGCCTTTCATGACCTTGACACTCTCGAAGATACCTGGTCAGGTATTTTATAGACTGTTGTTCAATTTGAGTTTGTATGATGTATTCTCATGGCAAGAGGGAATTTCTGCTTGTTTTGGGGCAAGAATACCACAAAAGTGGCATGTGCTTCTCACACAGAACATCATATCAGAGGGTTCACGGTGTTGATGTGTCCCATTGATAGTAATGTTAACCTTGGTTCAGACTTTGTCTTTGTAAAGGTACTGTTTTCCTCTTGGTAATTAATAATTATCTGGAAGGAGATACTTTGAGACCATACAAATATTCTTCTCAAGCTTTCACCTGTGAATTTTAGCATCCATCGGTGGGTCTTGTCTGGATCAATGATTTTCTATCCCTCTCACCCCTTATACATCATGAATTGGAATTCTTCTGTGAGGGGTCATCTTGATTTTTGATAATCACTTGATAAAATTTACCTATGACTTCTCAAGGAAGACTTTGCAGTTTAAAACTGATCTTACCATGAAAAAAAACTTTTTCTTTTGCTTACTGTAAACACAATATAGATTCAATGTGAAAAGCCCAAGATAACACAGGTTAAAAAAAATCCATAATTTCTCTTACAGACAACCATCCTAATAACTTAGACTCGAGTCTATGTTTCAATATATTTTTCTGTGCATATCTATATATAGTTAAAGAAAAAGTGAATCGTGTAGTGCAGAATAGTTTGTAAATCTGCTTCTTCGGCTTAATGATACATTGTGAACATCTTTCTATAGAAATAGATACATTTCCATAACGCTTTTTAAAGGCAGCGTGGAGGTGTCAAAATTTAACGAATCCCTTATTATTAGGTATTTTCATTGCATTTTAGCTTTTCCTTTTTACAAACAATGGTGTGATGACCATCCCTGCACCATCATCTTTATGTACAGAAAACAGTATGGGCCAAGGACAGCAGCAGCATTGATGGACCTCGCACACCTTGCTGGCTGTCCTGGTGCTGAACATGCAGATGCTCGAGCTCACCTTATCCTTACGGCAGCCATGTGCGATGGCTCTTCCTACTTCCCTCTTTTAACGTCCTAGGAAGTTGAGGTTCGCATTTAGTAACTTGTCCACAGTGTCATCCAGCTAATCAGTGGAATTAGGGCCTGGACTCAGATTCTGTTGACAAAAAGCACTGGTTCTTAACGGCAACACCATATCGATCTATTTAAATGACTGTCTCATGTCAATTCCTAGAAGTGGGATTTCTGGTTTAAGAAGGTATGCATATTTTAAAGACTTTTGATGCATAGTATCCAATTGCCTTCCAGAAAAGCAGCACAGGTTGACATTCTACTCCCAGCCCTGGATGGTTGTGTGTGCTCATTTCCCTGACACGTGGCCATACAGAGGCTCCTCCACTCACCAGGGATTACTTCCTGATAACCCCATTGGACACGGAAAACACCATACGTCGAAACTGCATTTAATACACCTAACTTACCGAACATCCTAGCTCAGCCTAGCCCTAGCCCACCGTAAACATGCTCCAAACACTTACATTAGCCCGCAGTTGGCCAAAATGTTCTTACTGTCACTGCCCAGCATCACAGGGGAGAATTATATCCCACATACTTGAGAAAAGATCAAATTTCAAAATTTGAAGTATGGTTTCTATTAAATATGTACCACGTTGGCACCATCGTAAAGTCAAAAAATTCTAAGTCAAACCATTGTAAGACCATCTATACTGCATTTCAGAATTTTAAAAAACACACCAAACAATACAAAACAAAACACACACACACACACACACACACACACACACACACACACACAAATCACACACACAACTCTGTTAAGAAAGGTTTTTAAGGGGGGCTGTCTCCCTAGAGGGAAGTCTGGTGTAGCTGTTCTTGGCTTCTCACACTTCCTTTGGCCCCCGATCCAGAATTCCAGGGTGTGGTGCCCAAAGCAAATAGCCATGGAATAAGTGAGTGAACAGATGAAGAGATGGCTACACCTGCCTCTGCTGGTGGCCTCCGCGTGGCCACCTCCCCTTTTAGTGGCTTTGGACGGAGACCTCAGGGAGTGGCCACAGCTCCTGTCCTGACCTCAGTGAGAGGAGGGGCCTCCCCCAGGTGAAGAGGCGAGAATAAACAAAGCCCCAGAGACCACACTGTAGTTTCCAGTTACTCCTTTGAATGTGTAAAACTGTCTTCTGGATCTGCTTACAATACATGTAATTTCTGACTCAGCAGAAAGTTTGGAATTTAGTCGTTTCCAAATAAACTCAATCCAACTCACAATTTTCTCAGCAAGTGCAGGTTTATAATTCAGTCACTTTGAAGTTCAAATTTCCCCTCAGATCTTTTCCGTCTTCCCCACCCCCTCCTCCCTGGGGTGAATTCTAGAGTCTTTTAGATGTTTGTGTAACTGCCTTGGAGGACGCTCTCTGCCTCTTCTCTTGGACCTGTCTTGGACTTTTGCCCTTCGTCTGCAGACGCAGCTTGGTATGGCCCCTGGGCTCCTGGGCTGGCTGTTCCGATGTAATCGCACCTGCACCTGTGCCCTGTGAACTGACCCGCACGTCCCCTTCAGACACAGGTCCCTCCTGCCAGCGTTAGCACTTCCCGTCAGCATCGGTGCTTTGTAGCTTTTTTTGGTTCCCTTAGGAACCCGTGTTTATAAATACATTTACAACTCAGAATTTTTTTTTTCTCAAGCCACTTGCCCTGAGTTTGATTCAGAAAAATCTGTTTATTATACCCATCTGTGACTTTGAAAAATGGGGGGGTGGGGGTGGTCTGTAGCGATATTGTTTCATAGATTCAGCGGATAGATTTTTTTTTATCTATGCTGTTTACACATAAATGCAACGGCACATTTCTCTCCCGTGGACTCGTGTTGTCGGCACAAATGTTCATTTTGATATATGAACGCACCCTTGGCATTTACGGATTTAACGCTCCTGGTTTCAACTCTTTGCAGATGACCCAGAAGATTTATGACCTGTAGCAATTTGTTCCTCTGTTCGAGCGCAGATTTGAATCACATGCGGTCTGGTCTCGGTGGCCCAGGCGTTGCCCAGCTGGTGTGCAAACTTAGCTGGCGGCCCAGCCTCCCGCTCTTGCTGGTTCACCGCTTCCATTCCTCTTTATAGATTCCATTATTTTCATTAAGCATTTGATTGCAATGTTTTAGTTCATTTCACTGAACTTAATGGGAGAAATTTTATTATGCGCTGTGGCAGAATTCATGAATTTAGGCTTTGGACTGGCACTCGCTAGTATTCCTTGGGGATGCATCTTGGGGATACTGTACCCCAGGGCTTCTCCCCACCCCCACTGCTACACAGCCCCCCTCTTGGCAGAAAGGAGGGTGTGCTTGTAGAAATACTCCCAGGAATGCAGGAATGTAGGAATGCGGGAGTGGCAGCTTGATCCTCTGGGAGAGGCCAGAGGTCACTCAGCCCCATTTGTGCAAGGTGAGTGGGCCGCCTGGGAACCCTGCCTCCTGGGTTTCTCCCCTCTCAGGGCAATAAAGTGACCACATGCCTGGGCCAGGAGGGCGGGGAGCGCCGGGGTGTGCAGCTGGTGGCCTCCAGCCCTGGTCACCTCGGGCCAGCCAGGAGGTTCCCCTGTAGACAGTGGCCACGGCCAGCTTCTGTTTGCTAAGACTCCTAGAGTCACATCGGGACTTGTTTAAAAATAGAGGTGTTGGTGTCTCATTAAATCAGAATGTCTGAGGGTGAGGCCTGGACTTTATTTGAAATAGTCCATCGGATTCTAACCTGCAGCTGGATGATTGAGCATCTCCAGGCCAGAACAATGGTGATTCTTGGCCCTGAAGGGACTGGTGGCATGGCCACGTGACCTTTCAGGCCGGGGTCGTTTCACAGCCACGCCTTACTCCAGCTCTTCCAGAAAACTCGGACATGGTGCTGCCTTTGCAGTTGGTGTCTGCTTAGCTGGCCACTGCTTCCTTCTCTGCGAGGCTCACTTCCACCCACCCCGCACTCAGCACATGGCCTCCTGCCCTGAGGAGCTTCTGCAGTGGCTCTCCCTCCCAGCCTCCCATTGGCAGCCCTGATTCCTGGCCTATTGGGTCTTTCTCTGTCTCCACAACCCTCTGACAGCCTGCATACTAGTTTTTAAAAAAATATATTTTTATTGATTTCAGAGAGGAAGGGAGAGGGAGAGAGAGATAGAAACATCAATGATAAAAATCATTGATCAGCTGCCTCCTGCACACCCCACACTGGAGATCGAGCCTGAACCCTGGGCATGTGCCCTGACTAGGAATTGAACCTCGAGGTTCATAGGTTGATGCTCAGCCACTGAGCCATGCTGGCCGGGCTGAGTGTTACCATTTTTCATACAGTTGCTTGTCTGTCACCTTTGTTGGACTGTGTTCTTCCAGTTCTCTCCTCTAGTTCTTCATGTGGTGCTGGCCCATGCGGGCTGTGCACACACACACTTGCACTGTCTGTTCCATTCATGGCGTAAGTTTGGATGATAAAGTCCAAAACCTTAGAGAATGGACTAGACCTGTGGTCGGCAAACCACGGCTCACGAGCCACAGTTTGCCGACCACTGGACTAGACAAAAGGAAAAAAAAATGGCCTACTTAATAGTTAAAAGCAGGTGTCTACTTAGATCAATGAAAAGGAAAATGTCTACATTTTTTGTTGAAAGTAGAGCCTATTCTTCGCACAGTGTTATGGGAACCATGGGGTTCAACACTGGTTCTCAAACTCAAGGGCACCTCGGGATCCCTTGGTGCGTGTTACAAACTGCGGATGCCTGAGCCACGTCCAGACATTCTCATTTCATTGGTTCAGGGTCCACCTGGTTCTGTGAGCAGCGCAGTTGAAGACCTGCTCGCGCAGCCCGTGTACCCAGGCGGGAAGTGTCACAGGCCCATCCTGTGGAGCTGGTGGACGGGCCCTCCTTGGAGGCTCTGACTCAGCAGGACGAGGACAGGCTGCCTGTCTGCTCTTGAGCAAACCTTCTAGGTTGTTCTGACTGCGCTGCTCTTCCCAGCAGACTTAGGCAATGGGCTTGGAAACGGCCTCTCACCAGGGCACGCTGACCACAGAGGGGAAGGTCCGTTTTGCCTGTGACCCAGGCTCAGCTTTTCACTGCACACAACCCACGCATCTCAGCGATTCACACCGAAGACACGCACATACACAAACGGTTCCTCCCCA
>NW_006295391.1:2902373-2920600 GCF_000327345.1 Myotis davidii | reverse complement strand
TGTGAATCTCTCTGGGGCTGACATTTTATTTTATTCATTTTGTTTCCTTCCACGAATACTTGGCACAGAGCCTTGCAACTAACAAGTGCTTAATAAATGTAGAATGAAAGGACTACAAAAACAATTAGTTATTGTTCTGAATTAGCTGCTTGCCTAATTCAATTGAAAACAAAAGTAGGCCAAGAGAGGAGAATGGAAAAATGTCATCAGTGAGAATTCATATCGATTTCTAATATTTTCAGTTTAGAGGAGAAACTTAAAAAGGGGTTTAAAACAGTTCCTCGAGACCTATAGTTTGGTTGCCGAATCATTTTTAGTCACCTCCCCATGTATTTAAGTAAGTTGATTTCTGAGTAAATATAATCACTGAGGGGCCTTGCGCACTCCGGACAGAGCTGGGTCCACGCAGGCGGCCGGTGGTGAGAATGCTTCTTGGGGGACCTCTCTCGGGTCTGGACAGCACTCCGTGGGCACCTGGGAGGAGGCCACGCTCCCTGTTGTCATCCTCCCCAGTTTTGCAGCCAAGATGTCTCTTTCCTCCTAACACTGTTCCCCTTCTCCACCTCCACAGCTCTGAGGCAAGGAGGGAGGGGGGCCTTCTGTGGCTGGCTGCTGGCAGCTCCTTTCCCAGCCCAGGCTGGCGGCCTCCTCCCCTCCACACCTACCTTCTTTATTTCTCTATGTTGTGACAGCAAAGCAGGTAGAGGCTGCAGGCCTGGGAATTGTCAGTCCCTCTCTGGTGCCTTTGTATATCTTTCCCTTTCCGTTCCACTGCTCATGTCCTTACATGGGGTGGAAGCTCTCTACCAGGAAGATGTGGCTGCGAGCTGCACTCCCCTCTCAGGTCAGGGCGGAGCAGGAGGGTTGGGACCAGGACTCACATCTGCTTCGTGTCCCTCAATTGGGCACTTGGTTTACTAATAAAGACTGTTGCCCTCTCTCCAAAATATGGTTAATCACCCTTTTCTCCACGTGAACAAAGCAGGGGTCAGCAGACTTTCTCTGTAAAGAGCCAGATAATCAATGCTTTAGATGTTGTGGACCACGCATAGTGTCCCTGTCGCAACAGTTCCACCCCACAGTGTAGTGAAAGCCACCACAGGTAGCAGGAGGGAAACAAATGGTCATGGGTGTCCCATAAAGCTACGTATGGACAGCAGGTCTGTGAATTTCATGTACTTTTTTATGGGCCACGAAATATCATTCTTGTTTTGACTTTTTCAACCATTTAAAAAATATAAAAGCCATTCTTAGTTCAAGGGCCATACAAAAACCTGCAGCAGGCTGCACTGGCCTGTGGAAATGAGGAGACAGGAATGGGGAAATGGGTTTTTCCATAAAGTGCACCGTGGTTTTCTCTGTAGACCCATGCATATGGGCTCAGCATGCAAAAGGGCCTGAAAACACAGTGGTTTGAATATTCTTATCCGGAAACAGCTTGTGAACTATGTCTGGTGATATAAAGATTTTAGAATATGATATAAGGTGTAGTCCTTAAATCTCTAAACCAAGTATAAATTTCTGTGAGCTCCCACTCATTTGACTTAGAAGACTGTGTCTTTGATTGCTCTTTCTTTGGCATTCTCCCTCACCTCGCTCCCCCGCCCGAGTTGGGTTCATTTAGTGCTCATGGGCACAATGAAGGCGCCCCCAGCCCCATCACGAGTCCATGGTGCTGCCACCTAAACTCTTGGTCTTCCTACGTGGTGCTGGTGTTGGGGCTGCTCTGTGGGCTATACTGGCTGCTCAGTCAGACATTTGCTCCCCACTGAGTGCTCAGGGCCCCGTTACCTGCTGTATTCTCTGAGTGTCTAGGCTTTGAGGCATACTGTGGTATCTGGAGTGATGCGTGAAGGAGAGACCTGTCTTTATACCCACTAAAATACTCATATCCAAAGACAAAAGCCTTCAAAGGTTAAGGCTCCTCAACTCCTGCCTTCTCAACTCCATTAGTGCATCAGCCTAATGGATTCTAAGCCATCTTCTTTATTTCCAAATCTTACCATCCCGGAGCAATTTTCCCTGGGGTGAAGTACACAGAGACCTGAGACATTTAGAGGTACAACGCTCTTCTTTTTAGAGAGCTGGGGCTGGGGTAGGTGGGGTTGGAATGTCAATATCAGTTCATTTCCTTCATAACAACATACCCCTTTGTTTCCCTCTGTGCCGGACCCTCCAGGGACATGCCTGCTGCTCCCTGGTTGGGTGACTCTGTCCTTCTTGAGATGTTAGTCCTTGTTGGAGACAAAAAGTAGGAAGTGATACGTGCTGCAGAAACCGTGAATAGCCCCCCAACACTAAAATCCTCGGTCTGTTCAACTGGAGTCGATTCTTTTCTTACCCTCTGTTGTCCAGAGTGTCATTTAAATATGGAAAGGGCATTTCAGACCAAATGTTGAAGGGCTCTGTACTGAATCTGGACTACATTTTTTAAGCAATGGAGAGCTTTATGCAGGAAAGTGAAAAAATGGAGGGGTGAGAAGAGGAGTGGAGGTGGAAGCTTGTAATTTGGCTACTGCCACAAGTTACACAATCCTTCTGATTTTTTTTTAAAAAAATATTTCTTTATTGACTTCAGAGAGAAAGGGAGAAGGAGAGAAAGATAGAAACATCAATGATGAGAGAGAATCATTGATTGGCTGCCTCCTGCACACCCCTCACTGGGGAAAGAGCCCACAACCCAGGCATGTGCCCTCAGCCAGAATCGAACCTGGGACCCTTCAGTCCACAGGCTGACGCTCTATCCACTGAGCCAAGCCGGCCAGGGCAATCCTGATTCTTCATGCACATACCTGCCTCTGTCTGTAGGTTGTGATCTTAAGGGTAGGGGTTGTAAGGGTCAAATTTTATTCCTTCCTCACCCCAGAGTCTCAAATATATTAGCCTTTACATTTTTTATATTTAATAAAGATCGGTAGAATTACATTGGTCCCAAATGAGCTCTTAGAATAAAAACACTAACAAAATAGAGGATCTCTATTTTCACAAGGTTTGCATTGTAGTGTACTATTATGGTGGGAAGCTAGGACCTTTGTTTTGGCAATAAAACTGAAGACAGCATTGGGTAACCCATGGTCGGCAAACTGTGGCTCGCGAGCCACATGCGGCTCTTTGGCCCCTTGAGTGTGGCTCTTCCACAAAATACCATGTGCAGGCGCGTGAACAGTGCGATTGAAACTTTGTGGCCCAAGGTCAGAAGTCGTTTTTCAGCCTGGGCGAGTCTATTTTGAAGAAGTACTATTGATATTTGGCTCTGCTGACTAATGAGTTTGCCGACCACTGGACTCTTCTCCACTTCTTCCTCCTCCTCCTATTAACACCAGGAACTAATTCTCTCCTCTGTTTTATAATATACATTCATGACAATAGAATATTATAACCATACTCTCAAGTCATAAATATTATAAGCCATATTTTTTACATGGTATTGCAAATCCACTATCCTTTGCAACAATTTGGCATGGAATTACAAATAGTGTGCATTAAATTTCACATGCTCTTTAATTTTTTTATCTCTTCATTTGCATGCATACATTTCATAATCATTCATTCTGGTAATAAACCCCACTGGATTTTAAATTGAACTGAAGTCCCAGATGCTATAAAAGAATTTATGTTGCATAATTGTACCGGTTTTTCTGAAAATAAACGATAATGTATGACTTAAATATTCTGCCCAGGAGAGGAGTCAAACTATGCCTTAAAATTCTCTGGCTTCTATTGACTTGTTGTGAGAGAAAGATTAAAAAAATTAACTGAGTATACAAACGATGGAGCAAAGGAAAGACAGAAGCAGCTTTCCCAAGATTTCACTGTCTAGAACAGCCGTGGGCAAACTATGGCCCGTGGGCCGGATCCGGCCCGTTTGAAATGAATAAAACTAAAAAAAAAAAAAAAGACTGTACCCTTTTATGTAATGATGTTTACTTTGAATTTATATTAGTTCACACAAACACTCCATCCATGCTTTTGTTCCGGCCCTCCGGTCCAGTTTAAGAACCCATTGTGACCCTCGAGTCAAAAAGTTTGCCCACCCCTGGTCTAGAACCACACACATATCTCAAGTGAAAATATTTGTGAATTAGCTATAGAGCTTACTCCTCAGCCAGAGAGGGGGAGTCAGTGTATCGACACGAATGATTTGTTTATGGGAGGCAAAGGGGAAGAATTGTTCTTCCCTCAGTGGGAACGATCTCAGTGGTCCAAAATCGGAGACATGTTTAGCACTTGGAGGAAAGTCTTAGGGCTTTAATTTATTATCTACTTCTGCATAACAGGTTACACCCAAACATAGCAGTTTAAAACAACAAATATTTTTCTCTGTGGATCAGGAATCTGGGGGCAGTTTAGTTGGGTGATTCTGGTCCAAGGTCTCCTATGAGGTTGCACACAGCTGTTTGCTAGGGCTGCAGTCTCATCTGAACACTTACCTGGGGAATGATTGTTTTGTAAGTCATAGGGTTGTGAGACTCTAGTTCCTTCCTAACTACATGAGTCTCTCTGTAGGCTACCCAAGTATCCTCAGGACCTGGCAGCTGGCTTCTCACAGAAGGAGTAATCTGAGGTAGAGCAAGAGCGAGAGTATTAAAGACAGAAGTTGCATTCTACTAATAACCTGCTCTCAGATGTGGTACAACGTCATTCTGTCATATGCTATTGGTTATCCAGACTAACCCAGGTACAATGAGGGGGAGTACCACACAAGAGTGTGAACACTAGCGGGTGAGGATCATTGGCGCCCACCTTAGTGGCTGTCTCCCCAGTGCTGCTCATGGTAGGGTCAGTGACTCAAAATCACAACCTGAAAAAGGCTTCTGAATCAGGTCCTTTTGATGAAGGCTAGAGAAGAAGATGGAAGAAGGCTGGGGATAAAGAGTGCTCTCGGCTGCCCACTGGCCTCATTGTCTACCCAATGCCACATCTCTAACACCCTTTTCTGCTGAGCTGTTCCCGGATAACTACCGAGTAGTTAATTGCATGGAATCTGGAGTTCTGTGATTTGGATTTAAGTGTGCCGTGACCACTGAAAATTTGGAGGTATAAGGATGTTTTATTACCTGAGTATAGACTGTGAGAGTTTAATAAGTTTCACTCAAAGCCAGGCCTCAGTTCTTTCTGGTTATGTTTTCCTTGGTAAGCCATAGGCAAGCCTGTGAGATTGTTTCCTTTGATAGGAAATGTGGATGACATTTTATCTTTTAGGGTAGTTGAAAAGATTAAATAAAATGTTATTCTCCTTCTCTTCTGTGTGACATTAAATTGTCATCTCACATCTCTGGATTGTGTCTCGATAGAAAAATGATAGTAACGGGGAATTTTACCCAGTGGACTCCCTGATGTGCTCACTGTAGGGCCAGGTCCCCTGGTTCTGAGCTGTGCCTTACCCGGTTCTGCAGTCTGAATGCGGGACTAGGCTGGGCTGGACACACGATCAAACCTAGATTATAATGAAGGTGGGGAAGGGCAAATGCAAGGGTGAGGAGAGAGGCTGAGAGCTGGGCTTTTTCTGATGCATAAAAAATATTTTTACATAGTTTTACTACTTTAAAAATATCATTTCATAAAAGACAAGTCTGCTCCAAAGAAATACAAAGGACAAACTCTCAAACTACAGGAGAGTCCTTTAAATGGAATACATTTAGCCTATGAGAAACCAGCTATATTGTCCTTGCTTTTTCCTCTTGCTATGTGCAAGACCTTGAAAATTTCATCCCAGACTGACATTAGTTGATGGGTTGGTATTCATCGACTGACATGTGTTTGGAAATTGTTGCTATAATTTAACAGGAACACATAGGTCATAGGAGGTCAAAGAGCAAGTCATCTAGTGACAGGATGAGAAAAGTGAGTATTATTTGTTCATTCATTCATTCGTTTATTCATTCATCTTTTAAATATATTTTATTGATTTTTCACAGAGAGGAAGGGAGAGAGATAGAGAGTCAGAAACATCGATGAGAGAGAAACATCGACCAGCTGCCTCCTGCACATCTCCTACTGGAGATGTGCCCGCAACCCAGGTACATGCCCCTGACTGGAATCGAACCCGGGACCTTTCAGTCCGCAGGCCAACGCTCTATCCACTGAGCCAAACTGTTTTCGGCTATTCATTCATTTTATTAAATATTTGGTAAGCACCAATATGTAGTGCACAGATATCCAACAACTCACTCAAGATTATTAATTAATTTTAATTAATTGCTGAATTGGCTTAAAAAGTCAGTAAGCTTTCTACTTATATATACTCTTCACCTTCCAAATTAGTCAGAATGTGGGAGATTAAATCCAACTATTAAACAGGTAGAAGCAAAACTTTAAATTGAATTTTTCAAAGAAGGGGCCCGGGCCCTGGCCAGTGTGGTTCAGTGATTGGAGCATCCTCCCATGCACCAAAAGTTCACAGGTTCAATTCCTTGTCAGGGCACATACCCAGGTTTCAGGTTCAATCCCCAGTTGGGGTACATGCATGAGGCAACCGATTGAGTTTTTCTCTCACATTGATATTTCTCTCTCTAGAATCAATGAAAAATCATATCTTCCGGTGAGGATTGAAATGGCCAAATTAAACTCTCAGGAAAAAAACGTTGAACTAGTTATTGCTATCAAATGTTAAGAAATTGCATATGACAGTGTACTAAAATGTAAAAACCTGAATCATTTTTGATTAAATTAAAACTTGAAAATTCCTTTCCATTTTTTCTTCTTCTTGATAGGCATTGAATTTATAAATGCATGTAGGTGGAAAATCTTTTTATTTCAAGGAAGACTGCTTAGATAGCTGTGTTTTTGTTCAGAATAATTTTCCTCCTAATTCTTCAAGGCATTGTACCATTTGTGTGAATGTCTGGAAACTTTCAAATTCTTAAGATTTCTGTTCATGACCACATTTCATTCAGGTGCTGCTCCTCTTCAAATAAAAAAGTTCAAATAAAACCTTTATCTTGGTTTGACAGAGAGAGAAAGTAAAGGGAGAGATGTCCCAGTTCTCTCAGTTTCCATTAACTTTAAGCAGAAGCTTTGCCTGTGGAAAAGAAGATATTTTGATGGCAAAGAGACTGAGGAGATTAAGTGGCTTTCACACCCCCATGTAGGATGTCACTCACTGAATAGCTAGATAACCCGATTTCCAGATGCACACTGAGCTCTGTGCTCCGTCCTGTGCAGTCAGTAATGGGTTGGTTTACTTTGGGACCCTTCCCCGCATTACAGGTAACTCACAGTGTGAGGGATTTGCACTTTAATGGAGTTGCAGAGTCTGTGAACTTCATTCCTATGCATTCCATTCCCATTGCCCCTAGCATATCTCTATATAATATTTTATTTTTTTTAAAAAATATGCTTTTTATTGAATTTTTTTTTTTGAGAGAGAGAGAAGGGAGAGGATAGAAACATTGATCAGCTGCTTCCTGCATGCCCCCTACTGGGGATCAAGCCTGCAACCCCGGGCATGTGTCCTGACCTGGAATGGAACCCATAACCTCCTGGTTCATGGATGGATGCTCAACTACTGAGCAACACCAGCTGGGCGCCCTTAGCTTATAATTTAATGTTAATTACATGTTGTTAATGTGTTTTTGGGTCACTGTCCCAGCCGCACCCCCCCGCCCCCCGCTACATCCATTTACAGGATTGAAGAATTTACATGAAATTATGTTTAGCTTTAAGTTATAAACATTTTATAAAAAAAATGAATGATACAGAGAAGAACATAAGAACAAATAAAAATTACCAGTGAATTCCATTTCCCAGAGAAAACTGTTAGCATTTTGGCATATGTCCTTCCCTTCACCCCTCTGCAAAGCAGAAAGAAAATCCATGCTATTCAGAACCACAGTGACTCCAGAAGCTTCTCCCCTTCGGAGGAGGGGCATAATTCAGTGCAGGTGAGGCGTTTTTGCTTGTTTTCTGTGTAGGCCAGCCACGGTTCAGGAATGATTCTGAGTCTGGACAATAGCAACCAAATAAACCTCATATTTGAAAAATCAAATTTAAGACTTGATACATAAACCAAAAAGTAGGGCTTAGTCCACAAACAACTTATAAGAAGTAAAAATTAGCACTCCATACCAGGGACAAAAAAGGAGAAGCAGTGATTCATTTAAACTGCAGTATTGTGTCTATTTAGATATAATATTCCTGCAATAGCTACTACTTCTATTATTGTCGTGCCCATTCAGACTGTAACAATGTTACTGCTGCTGGCTTTGCATATTGATATACAGTGTTTTTCATTGTGGTTGCCAACTGAGTGGGGGAAAGGAGAGGGAATTAGTGAGCTATGACACAATTGAGATTTTGCACGGCAATGTCTCTTTGGTTTGTTGTGTTCTGTCAAAGATGTGTCTACTATCTATTGTTTTTATTATTTCCAGCTGTCCTAATTATTTCTCTCATTTGATTTCAATTCAGCCTTCAAAGAGGAGCTGGCTTGCCAGGTGGTTATTATTTTTCTAAACTCTTCAGCTCTAATTAAAAAAGATGTCCAAAGAAAGTCATTATTTTAGCATTTACTTGTAATATGGTTATGACCCCATTGAAGTGGGGAATCACGTGTTCCTCGTGCTGATTTCTATTGTTGGCCCAGCCACCCATGTCCAAGGAGGCTAGAAAAAATGGGCACAACCTTTCAGAATGTGTTTGTATTTCTTCTTAAAAAAACAACAACAAAAAAACAAAACTTTGTTCTTTACTGGAAATAAAATAATCAGGTAATACAAATGTTGCTTTTGAATATACTTTAAAAAAGTAATCCTAACTAACATTCATTGCTTACTAGTATTTTTGGTTTTCATAAGTTATGTTTTCTTATACACAAGTTACATTTTAATAACCAGCATATTAAAGTTAATGAAAAAAAAAAAAAAGACCGGATCTAGGAGCAAATGGGATATGAGCCAAGTTCAGCAACGTGGGGTTTTGATGGGTCAATTATTTATCTTAGGAAGTCAAACAAACAAATGGCTGTTCTTTATTATGAAGTCATCGGACAATCAAAAATCCACTCTGCATTATTCCTTTGGAAAACTTGGCCCCATCACCCATTTCCCCAATTTGCCTCATTGGCAGAAGGGACCTGGGTGACCTCAGTCCCATTTGGAGCCATCTTCCTCATTCTGTGCCCTGTGCCCTCAATGCCCCTTCACCCAATGCCCTTCACCCACTCTCCCGGGCCACCCTGTCTCAATCTAGGTCGCTTCCACCTTTCACTCCTCCTCCAAGAGATTTCTTAAACGGGTTGGTCAATGGTGGGTGGGTACATTAAGGAGACACAAGTGTTACTCCTTTGAAAGTCAGACTGCGGCCTCTCTCTGTGTACTCAGACATTTCACAATGTAGCAGACAACCCTTTCTACCCCCGAGGGCAGGCTCTCCAAGTCACGTTAGCACCGCTTCTGTTAACCCCATTAGATGTGCCTAAAATCCATGACAGAGAGATCACATTTCTTAATGACCTCTGCCTGCCTTTCTGAATGCACACATATTAAAATTATTTAGTGAGAGGGAGTCATGTGAGGGTGGAAGCCCCTGAACCTCAGTGTCCTTCTCTGTAAATGGGGTGCTGCTCAGGGGGGTGGATAGAAGGCTCAGGGGTGTATCTGGAAGTGTCAGTAAATATGATTTCCCTTTCCTGCTTCCCTCAGGTCAGGATTCCAACCCTGAATTGTTTTTTTTTTTTTGTTATTTTTTTCTCGGTGTGTGTGTGTGTGTGTGTGTGTGTGTGTGTGTGTGTGTGTGGGGTGGGGGGATTGGGGGAGGGCGGCGGCGGGCAGGTGTAGGCCAGTGGAAAGGATGTGGAGAGTCCCTATGCCTGGCAGTGTTGATACATAAATAACATCCTGCTGGACTTAACATTGGAATCGGAGATCATGACTGAAAAGTAACTTGCAAAAGAAACAGTTTCCTAGGAATGCTTGGGCTAAGATAGCCATTTTATTCTTTTAAAAGAGAACCCTAGGGCTAGAATTATCTTTCCTTTCTTTGAGGATTAGGAGGACAGTTTCTGGAAGACATAGCACAAAGCATAAAAACTGTCCTGAACCCAGAATTGTAAAATGTATTTTAGGACTGGTCTAGATCTAGCTTTCAATATATGCTACACGGAGCGCCACCTTTGTTCCTTCTCTTCACAACAATCCACTTGGAGATGCCACGTTCTGGCTCAGCAGCCCCAGGTGTGTCCATAACACTCATGCTTCCCACCAACTGTAGCCTGTTGGGGGCACAGTGGCCAAAGCCAACCACCTCATCTGCTCCCTTTGCTCCTCTGTGACTGAGACTGGCTCCATTCTGACCCCTGGAATCTCCTCTGAACCCCAGGACTGGGAATCCTGCCCACCCTCCCTCAGTGAGCACTCAGCTGGTGGTCAGGAGGAGGATCAGAGGTGGGTGGGTTCCTCTTATTCTCCATTTATAGGAGAACTTGTCTAGACTGACAACCACTTCGAAGTGAGGGCTTCCTTACCAGAACCTCCGGATCCTGGCACTGTCGCCAGGCATGACTTTCAGAGAATATCTTTGCAGCTCAGCCGAGATGGAGATGGTTCTCTACTCCCGGATTTGCATCAAAAGATAATTCTGTCCTCCACTGGGATTTCTAAGGTGATTTTTTTTAAAAAAATATTTTTATTGATTTCAGAGAGGAAGGGGAGAGAGAAAGAGAGAAAGAGAGAGAGAGAGAGAGAGAGAGAGAGAGAGAGAGAGAGAGGAGAGAAACATCAGTGATGAGAATCATTGATTGGCACGATCCCCACTGGGGACACAGTCCACAACGGGGGCATGTGCCCTTGACCAGAATCGAACCCCGGACCCTTCAGTCTACAGGCTGATGCTGTATCTGCTGAGCCAAACCAGTTAGGACTTTAAAATGTGTGACATTATTTTAGGCATTTGTATGTGACAGTGGTACGCCGGCCTTGTGAATAAAAGGGAAGTGTGATGATTTGACAGTCACCTGGAGCAACTCTGTGCCTGCTCTTCTTCAGGTCTCACTACACTGTCCCTCTCCTCCCCTCCCTGACCCCCTGTGGCGCTCACTGCCCTTTGCAACACTTAGTTATTATTAAAGCCTTCTTTGTGTCAAAGAAGCTGCCAAGAGGCTCC
Source organism: Myotis davidii (assembly GCF_000327345.1). Taxonomy (NCBI): domain Eukaryota; kingdom Metazoa; phylum Chordata; class Mammalia; order Chiroptera; family Vespertilionidae; genus Myotis; species Myotis davidii. The sequence continues at coordinate 2,909,500 of NW_006295391.1, read as the reverse complement.
AGCACCTTAAGGGGTGGAGGCTTAAACAACAAACATTTATTTCTCATTGTTCCAGAGAAACCCTAGGTCAGAAATCCAGCATGGTCAGGTTCTGGTGGGAACCCTCTTCCCCTGTTGCCGACTGTACATTTCCCTGTGTCTTTCCATGGTGGGTGAGCCTTTTATAATCCCATTCATGAGGGGTCCACCCTCATCATCTGATCACTTCTCTAAGGCCCCACTTGCTAATGCCATCACATTGGGGGTTAGGATTGCAAAAATAAATTTTGGAGAAACACAAACATTCATTCTACAGCAAGAGGCAATGTTTTATCATGTTCCTTCATTATGTAATTGTGATTCCATAATATGTCATATAAGACCAAGCTCCCCATTCTGGTTGAAATCACAGACAAACAGACAAAGGATGATAGGAGTTTACATTGAAAAAAAAAATGTATGTTTATCACTAGGTACAGATTTTCTTTTTAAGAATCTGGCAGTATGAATATATTATGGCCTGAAGTTTCACTGGACATTCTCTCTTTTCTTTTCTCATACCAATGACAAGTATTTTAATATTTACTGTGCTCTTTGCTGCCTATTTATTTGTTTTGTTTGCCAATTCTACTTTCCACACCTTTGGAAATGGACTTTGCTGTTAGTTTTTACCTTCTTTTAGTTATTTTCCAGGTCTTCACCACATTTTTATTTGTTTTGAATATAACTGTGTCTTATTTTTCCCACTTCTTGACTACTATTACTTTTCCTGGTCAGAGCTCTTGAGCCCAATATATCATCTGCCTCCTCCTCCTATTTTAGCCATCTCAAATACTTTATAGACTCACAGCCTCAAATGTTAGAGTTGAATGGGACCTGAGGGAGCCAAGGCCAACTCCATCATTTTACAGATGAGAAAATTGAGCTTCAGGAAGGGAAATATTCTGCCCAACAAGGTAGCGTCAGTTAGAGGAGGGGCTGGGACCAAACCTCTGGACTCAATGCAGGACTGCTCCGCCCGTAGGCCATACCTCCACCACCTGGCAGTGACATCACTCATTTTAAAATTTTCTTTAACACATTATAAACTTTCTTTAACTGAGAATATTAACATTTCCTTTAAGAAATCTACAACTAGTCAGGGGTTCCTGATTTCTTTCTTTTATTTTTCCTTACTTAGGGAAAGTATGTGGCTCTTGGAATATGAATTGGGTGTGTAGACCTGGATTGTTTGGTGACGTTCAGCTAATATTCAGCTAGAAAAAGAACCAAAGCAAACCGTGCAATGTTCTGCTCAGATAGTTATCAACGATGCCCCAAATTCCCAGACTAGACAGAAACACTGAGAGCCAACATTTGGCCTTTCTGAAACGAATTTTAGATAGTCTTTCCCTGGACCATTCTCTCAAGGATTACTTGGGTAGTTATATGGAAAATAAGGTATGATGTTACTGACTTTAAATAGAAGATGGATTAAACATCTGAAGTGACATCAAGTCTTTAGCAGGACAGTTTACAGATGGAGTAAGTTTGCCAATAGAACTGATTGAAATGGGTGAGAAACATTTATGACCTGAAGTCAGAGCGTGCTATGGCATTAAAGGCCAGGCTGCCTTTTGGAGAAGTTACATATTTCAGCCCTGGGCAGGGTCCTCCATCGCCCTGAAGGCCTCACAGTGGCGGACTCAGAAGGTGCAGGCTACCCTTCGCTCACTCACACAACACACAAAGAAGACATTACATTTATTAGCCAACTGAAAATAACCACTAATAAGATGTCATTACAAAGCAAACAAACAATGGAACAGCAATGATGTGAAGAAAAAGAGAACGTGATGTTTAAAGCTGTACAAGGGATATATTGCTAAATTTATGGAGGAGCTTTTTAAAAACTCGTCTAAATGTCACAGTAGACATGAATCTTTCTCCATGCAAACTGTGACATCATCTCTAAAGGTCCCTGCTAGTAGAGGCGCTTGCCAATATTGTAGGTTTGTTCTTAAGGCTAATTAAAAACTTTTGGCCCTTAGATTACAACACTGCAGTTTTGCTCCAGCAAAATGAGATGAGGAGACTGAAGTCTGAGGCACCATGCCAGATACCAAGGGGCACAGTTCCAAACTCTCTTATAATTTAATTGACACATACAATATTTATTACAGAGCAGTGGGAGTTTGTTATTTCATCAATAGGCTGAGAGATGGGCTGCCTTTTTTTCTATTGAACTGGTTTACAATAATGCAATTTTATGTCAGGTGTAGAGCAACCCAGTGGATACTTCCCTTTTTATAATTCCAGTTATTTTCATAAACAAGGTGCCAAAACTATGTGATGAGTGAGATAGAAAGAGCATGACCTTTTTTAATGGCTTCCACTAGCAGTTTAGCAAGTTACTTGAGACTATTAAGCAAACATTAAAAAGGCTACCCTTTGTCAGATGTATTCTTCTTACCTGGCTAGAATTTACAGCTATGGGGAAGAAAATTAAGGCAGCTTTCTTCACAGTAAGTGAAAAATTTTCTTCATATTACCTGAATAATTTGGTCTTAACTAGCTGGAAATATTGCCTCCTATAGGTGTAATTAAAGTGATGTGTGTAAACCCTGTGCACTGCTGGTGGGAATGCAGACTGGTGCAGCCACTGTGCAGAACAGTATGGAGCTTCCTCAAAACACTAAACCTGGAACTCCCATTTGACCCAGTGATCCCACTTCTAGGAATATATCCCAAGAAACTAGAAACACCAATCAGAAAGGATATATGCATCCCTGTGTTCATAGCAGCACAATTCACCATAGCTAAGAGCTAGAAACAGCCTAAATGCAAATCAGCAGATGAGTGGATTAGGTAGGGGAGGGTGGGGGTAAGGGGGAGAGATCAACCAAAGGACTTATATGAAAGCATATAGTAACCAATGGACACAGACACCAGGGGAGGGGTGAGGGCATGAGTGGGGAGGGGAAGGCAGTAGGGGGATAAGGACACATATGTAATATCTTAATCAATAAAGAAAAAAATAAAAATAAAGTGGTCCCATTGGAAATTCTATAAAAAATAAAAAATAAAGTGATGTATGTAAATTCAATGCTCTGGTACCTTCAGGATCTCCCTATAAGCAGGGGTGATATTCAAAATATCTAACAACTAGTAGAACACAGGTTCTGACCAAATAGATTGGACCCTGGATGGGATGCTTTACCTGCAGGCTCAACAGAAGCCCTCTTGGAAGTGTCTTCTATTAAGATATCTTGGGATTTGTTGGGGGACTATCCATGGTTAATGACTTGGAGTCCTCATCTCTGGGTCCACATACTTGGTGAAGATGCTGAGATGATTCAGAATCTGGGGATTTGGAGAAGCGTGTTCATTCCTGTATATTTTTGTGCGATGGATTAAAAAAGCAGGGACAGCATGGCACATTGGCAAGAGCTCTAGATGAAATGACCCAAAGAATTTGTGCTCATGTCCCAACTCTGCTACTTACCAATTGCATGACCATGAATAATACAGACGATCTCCCACTTAACTAGAGAATGAAGGCACTGGACTAAAATTCCTTTCTGTTCCATGGTCCATTTAGACTTAACACTCATTCCTGCCCACAGACCATTAATAAACCTTCCAGCTTTCTGAATTGTGAAAGTGCTTAGTCTTCTTTTGGTGGAAATTTGCAATTGTTATGCAACGTTACCCCAGCGATGTGACTTTCTCCTGTCTTCACTAGAGCATACTTTTCGTGGCTGAGAACTATTAAGCAACAAACTTTGTCAAGTCCTGTGTTTGTGTCCTTTTATCTTATAGTCTTCAATGTCATGTCACATGAAACTGGAACTGTTTCTCAAATGGAAATCATTGCATGTCTAGGCTGCAGACTATATCTCTAGGGGAGAAATGCCACATGGGCGGAAAGTTTTGAAGCCAGGACGCTGGAGTGAGTTATCTTTCTTATGTGCTGCTGGACTCATTCGTAAGATTGTGAAAGAGGAATAAGTAGAATAAATATGTCACTTTTCATGTCTCTTAAAAATGTTTAGCACAGAAGAGTTGGCCTGGATTTATCTATTACTACAAGGAGGGGTAAGCAAAGACTTCTACTAATGCCTTTGACCCAGGTGCCATGCTGGCCCCCATCAACCACCTCCCCTGCCTCTGCATTGTACTGAGAGTTAAAAATGTCCATTTCCTAAAAATTGTGGCAAGGAAGAAGCACATGTGGGTAGGTAGACTGGGCTTGCTTGCCAAGTCCAAATCTTTGTGTGGGGTAAATTACTCCTTACACTGATCATAAAATAAGCATCTGACATTTCCTGCAAATGTTCATTTTCTCCATACAGAATTAACCTGCCAAAAACATTGTGTTTGAAATCTAAATATTTGGATCAAAAGTCAAAAGTATGTGTGTGTGTGTGTGTGTGTGTGTGTGTGTGTGTGTGTGTTCAGGGCGGGAGATCTGTCTTCCTCCATATTTTGCACAGCAATGTGTCCAATAAATGTTAATTATGATAATAAATAGTCAAGCCCTAGCCAGTTTGGTTCAGTGGATAGAGTGTTGGCTTGTGGACTGAAAAGTCCTGGGTTCAATTCCTGTCAAGGACATGTACCTCGGTTGCAGGTTTGATCTCCAGCAAGTTTGATTCCCAGGTTTACTTGGGGTGGGTGCAGGAGACAATCAATTGATGTGTCTCTCTCACATTGATGTTCCTCCCTTCCCTTCCACTCTCTCTTAAAGTCAATGGAAAAATACCCTTGGGTTCTGACTAAAAAAAGAAAAAGATAATAAATAGTCAAAAAAGAACATGTTGAGGAGGAACGTGTGAGGAGTCAGGAATGGTAAATACCATTAGGTATGAGAATTACTCAAAGTCAAACATGACAAGATGCCTCCTGACTGCTTGTCCCACTGAAGGCATTTTCCTGGCTTCAGGACCCTGAGGACATGCTTCATTCTGAAGCAGGTGGGAATGTTGTCAAGACTGACTCAAGGGCCCAGGCTAGAATGACACTCAGGAGGTATGAAGCTTCTTAAAGATCTAGTGCTGTGGCCGGCAAACTGTGGCTCTTTGGCCCCTTGAGTGTGGCTCTTCCTAAGCCTTAGGAGTACCCTAATTAAGTTAATAACAATGTACCTACCTGTATAGTTTAAGTTTAAAAAATTTGGCTCTCAAAAGAAATTTCAATGGTTGTACTGTTGATATTTGGCTCTGTTGACTAATGAGTTTGCCGACCACTGGTCTAGTGGGCATTACGTCTGGTCGAGGAGCACATTCAGATCCCGGAGCATTGTCTCTGGAATCTGGACGGCTTAGGTTCAGATTCAGGCTCTATCAGTTCTCAGCGATCTCTCCAGGCCCATTTTCTCATCTATAAAACGGGGTTCATAAAGGCTTTTCTGAGTGCCAAATGAGTTCATGCACAGAAAGTACTTGGGATGATCTGTGAACGAAGGAAGTGCTCAAAAAATGTCGCTACAGTGGTGAGGATCACTGGCATCTCCCTCCTGTAATGGACAGCCGCACTGGGCCCGCCCTGATGCTCAGTGCACAGTGCCCTGGGCATGCCTTCTGCCACACCTTCCCGCCTGTGGAGGTCTTTCCTGGCCCGTATGTCAGTTCCTCTGAGACAGCTTCACTGTCACATATTCTCACCCATTGTCTCCACAAATCAATGAAATAACTGAGAAATCGTAAGTTATTTGATAAGTAGTAACTGAATGATTCAGGGCAGTAATACAATAAAAACATGTGTCACAAAAATTGAGTCACCAGCTGAAGAAATTCAGGGATCAACGAGGACACATGTGTGCATGCTAGCCCAGATTCAGTTGTGTATATGCACGTCTGTTGTTTTAGTTGTAAAGTTGGGGAATATTATAAGATCCTGTCAAATTGGGGGTAATACAAAGGCAATGTACTGAAATGGGGGGGAGAGACAGTGAATCTTCCCAAGTGCTATTCAGTGTTGTTAGGTAATTTGAAAAGAGTTTAAAATTGAAAAAGAATTATTTTCTTTTAAATTTCTATTTTATTTTAACATCAAAATGAATGTGAATGGATGGCCCAGATGTGATCAGATAAGACATTTTGTAAGAGATTATGACATCAGAGCAAATTTAATCTCAGAAACTGTCTAGAGTTTTTATTTGAAAATTATGGTTAACATGTTGATAATCAAAATTCCTGAAGCAGAGGACTTTGTCAATACTGAAGACATACAAAGGAAGGTGCAATGTATTTATTCCTGAAATGATGGCTATAAACCAAATGAGACTCATGTTCAATAGAATGATAATGGAGTTGCATTCTTTTTTTAAAAGTATATATTTATTGATTATAGAGAAAAAAGGAGAGTGGGGGAGAGAGAGAGAAACATCAATGATGAGAGAGAATCATTGATCGGCTGCCTCCTGCATGCCCCACACTGGGCATTGAGCCCGCAACCCAGACATGTGCTCTGACCTGAAATCAAACCATCACTTTCTGGTTCATAGGTTGATGCTCAACCCTTGAGCCACACCGACCATGCTCATTATTTACTTTCTGCACAAGCCCACCATACCTGCCTGTGGCTGCTCTGCTTCCCAGATTTCCCTGCCTCCTGACATGATGGACCTGGGATGAAACCCTGACAGTAAGAAGAACTGCTTATGCTTTTGCCTTAAAGAAATACATTTCTAAAATACTATGTTTAAAGAAATAACACAACAAAAAAGATTTAAAAAATTGATTAAAGTTTAAGTGTAGTTTGCACTGGGGTGGGGAAGAAGGTCACTAGATGCTGTTATTCTCTCAGAATCCTCTAGAACAATCATTGCTGGGGGTGGTGAGAGACTTGGGGGAGAGATATCTCAGGCTGGTTTCTCTCATTACCAAAGTATGTGTTTATTTCTTTGATTTAAAATTTTTTTCCAATTGCAAACCTCTCCCAGGGGACATGTTCAAATTATTAAAAGATTATTGATATGGAAAATAAACTAGAATAGCAACTACATAATACTAAAAGCAAATAGTGACAAAACCTCTGCATAAGATCAACTGGAATAAAAAGAAGATGCTGAATTGGGGTCTCCTCTTGGCTTTGTGTTTATACCTGGTGAGAAAGGTAAGGCATCCTCAGAATCCTGGCATCCCTCTAGAGCAGCGGTTCTCAAT
>NW_006295391.1:2882696-2902282 GCF_000327345.1 Myotis davidii | reverse complement strand
TCTTAGGCGACCCCTGTGAAAGGGTCATTCGACCCCCAAAGGGGTCGCGACCCACAGGTTGAGAACCGCTGCTGTAGGGGTTGAGATAGAAAGTTCACTAATGATGATGGAGACGAACATTTTCAGTAGTAACCAAGGGCCTGACCGGTCGGTACTTAGACGGCCACAATTTGGAAACCTGCGAGGACAGGAAAAGCGGTTTGGGTGTGGTCTCAATGTCAGACAGTGGAATTTGGTGGCTTAGGCCAAGCTGACCGCATTTCATCATCTGAAGAACGGATGTGCTAATAGGAGTGTGGTGAGCCAAGGAGTCGAGAAGGGGGCCCGGCTGCAACAGGAGCATTTGCAGCTGTTTGGCCTCATTAGACTGACTGTTGGGAGAAGCAATCGGCAGTGTCTTCCGACTGCATACCTTGCTCTGTTTTTGTACTTGCCGGGCACTCTCTGACTATAAAAACTTTCCTGTTTACGTTTTTAATCAGGGGGAACCTATGCCCACCAATATTTGGAGTGACTGATCACCTTGGCAGTTCTAGACCTCAATGTAAATTAATTAACTGCCTGGGTGAGGGGGGGAGGAATGAAGTGATTTATTCTGTGTCAAGGAGAAGCAGAGTAAAAAACAGGTTTCAGAGAGCTTTGGAATCCCAGGCAGGCCTGCTCTGTTACTGACCCATAACGTACTTCCATCGGCCTATGGAAGCTTGGCAGATGCATTGTACATCTTCTGGCTTCTTGGTGGGCACTTATGTGACTGTGTAAGCTCATGCATGTGTGTGCACTGGGGAAAATCCCCCATCCCTTCCTCCCAGCACATTTTTTCTCCCTCTTCAGATCTTCACAAGCAGGCCAAGTCTCCCTGGATGGAATACTGCGAACAAAAGTGGGCTACTGAGCCCAGGAAATGGGTCATACTGGTAGAGTCCAAAGCATGCTTCAAGCACCAATCACTGAGCTCACTTTACATGGTATCCTAATTTTTAGAAGACTCCTCATCTTCTTGGGGATTAATTGTAGCCCTACTTATATTCTTTTAACATGACACTTATACAATTTATTTTCTTTCTTTTTATTTTATTATTTTTTTAAAAAAAATATTTTTTTATTGATTTCAGAGAGGAAGGGAGAAGGAGCGAGAGACAGAAATATCAATGATCAGAGAGAACCATTGATCAGCTGCCTCCTGCATGGCCCCCACTGGGCATGTGCCATGTGCCCTGACTGGAAATTGAACCCATGACCTTCTGGTTCATAGGTCAATATTCAACCACTGGCCCACACTGGCCAGGCAACAATTTATTTTCTTATGGGGGAAAAAATAGGCCAATCCAATAAAACCAAAGTCTTCATAACAACTGCCATTGTAAATCTCAGCTCTACAAATTTTGGAGAGTTATTGAACCTCGGCTTTCTAGTTAAAAGGGAACTTGAAGGTCTCCTATTACAAATGAGAACAAAAAGAAATATGCTTCATATTGCAACCTAGTTTACACACATGTATACATAGACAACATACACACACACAACTGAAATACAAGTTTAATGAAGTAATACTTTGTTTACTGCATAGAGTGTGTCCTGATAGTTTCTATTTCATGAAAAGCATTATGTCACTAAAGTGATTTTACAATCAACAGTGAGTGTGTATGTGTGTGACTTGCCACGTTGAGCCCTTATCTTCTGCTTGAGGCTCATCTCCTATCTCCCGGTAGGAGCAGTGACATGATGAGGGTCATCCAACTTACCTGTCCCTGAACTTAGGTGTGGTGATAACTCTTGCAAGAGGGACACAGAGTATGTTAGGGTGACTGGCATGGGAACAGAGAAATGGAATAAGTGCCAGAAGGCAGAAAGAAGCTTGGTAGGCAATAATGCAGCCTCAGGCAGGACTAGGAAGGATGTATTAAGCTTCCTTAGAGGTCTTCAGAGTTGTCAGTTTCCTGCATGTCTTTGAGCTCCAATTCTCTCACCCTGGGCACAGCAGGACCCTCCTAGGGAAACTAGTGCTGCTGCCTGAATGTCATGGCCAAAACCATGGTGTACACTCAGCCCCATGCTCACATTCTTTCTGATTTATTAACAATAATAGAAATAACAATAACTGCCATGATTTATGGGTGACTATTATGCACTAGCATGGTATGTATATTATCTTATTTAGTTTTTGCATGAATCCTGTGAAGTAGGCAGAATTTCCTCCACTTTATCAATAAAGAAACAAAACCCAACAAAGATTAAATGATTGTCCAATGTCATACCACTAGTAAGAGGCAGAGCTGGGATTTGAACTTCATTCTGCATGATCCAGCATGCCTACTCAACCACAATACATGTATGTCTCATTGACTTGGCCGGTCAACCTTTAATCTGAGGAATGTTTTCCTAGAAGTTGTGTCTGCCCCTCATTGCAATTTCCTGTGATTTCTGAGTATTGCTTCTGAAACCGATTTGTGAGTTCTGTTATTCCACAGATGTGCAGAGAAACCAGACTAAAGAGAGTAACCTTTCTTTCAAAGAATATATTTTTTAAAGATAACAGGGAAAGTATAAAATTCTGTAAATTGAAAGCACCGATATTTCTATTGGCGTGCCACCTGAAAAGCCTGGATACAAGTTTGTTTATAGGGGGCAAACATTCATGCCTTATACGTATGCTTGTGCTTATATTTTCAGAAGATATTATTTAAAAAAATGTTCAGTACATCAAAGTGTAAACAAAATCTAGCTTTTATATTAGATAATGCAAAATGGGAAATAACACATAATTGTGAAAAGCAGACATATTTACTTAGTATCGTATTATAATCACTGTGATTTAGACCAAGAGCTTTAGTTAAATGAGAGCAAAACCTCGAGAATATAAGTGTAAGTGTAAGTCCAACTCTTTAATTTGCTAATCACGCTTTTGGGTGATAGAATGAGGCTTATGATGTGTGTGGGCGGTGTTTTATGTGATTTTATTAATATGAGAAGAAGAGGCTATAAAATTGGTGCAGTATTTCTCTTTAATACACAGCTATTTTAAGCCTGAAGTTAGTAATTACAAATAAAATTAAACTCCAGTGCATGTTGGTTATAGAAAATAATATACAAACTTAATTACATGTCTTCTAGGTAACATTTAATTCTATCTCATACTATGCATTATCAGAGAAATGAAATAGTTGACAAAGAGGCAAATTTGAAAAAGATAGCAGTAGAATATAGACCTTTAGCGATGGAATGGAGTATCTTAAAGGCCACATAGATGTTTTATGACGAGGGACTTGGAGGCTCAGAGGCTCAGGTAAAGATGCAGCTGACACAGTGAGGGAGGCAGTGGAGAGCCCAGCGTTTCTTTATTCCCAACTCCTCCGGGAGTTGTTAATCAATCAAACAATTAGCTCAGGCAGACTGGACCATTAAGCCAAAGAGGACCTCTGTAAGAGCAACCAAGAGACCAAAAAGCAAAATCTTAAGTCCCCCCGATGGAATCACAAAAAAATGTTTTCTTCAGTGTTTCAGTCTTCATGGCCCATGGCACTACATAGACTTAATGTATCTGGGGAACCAAGAGGAGGTTCCTATGCGACATACCACCATACCACAATAATGCGCGTTAGTCCTGTGAGTTAACGGTGAAAGGATCGCTGACCTCAGGACGGCTCAGCAATAAGCACCATTAAGCACCCAGACTCTCTGCAGTTATGCACACTAGCCTGGAGTAAAAGTAAGCTTCTCTCCTGGTGGATGACCTTTCCACAAATCAACAGAATCTCGGACAGGGAGCCTGAGCACGTGGTTTTCTAGACACGTGAGCCGCTTGTTTTTGAACTGAAGTGACAGGCGGAAAGCCTCAGGGAAAAATAGCACTTGAAACAGAAAAACACAGCAATTCCTATTGAGCAATCCATCCCTCTTCTGGTACCAGAGCCGGAACCCTATGTGTCAATGGCCTACAACGTGTTCATGGGGTTATGATGGATGGATACTGAACACAAGTATCCCTGAAAGAAATGACAGGTGAAAATGCCAAGCCAATCTTTGTCCTCCCAAGAACCCAAACCTTAATCCCTCTGATTTTTTTTCTCTTTTCCATAAACACCTCCAAGTTATAGCTACCTTTACTGAGTGGCCTTCACTACATACCAGGCATGGTGCCAAGTGCAGGACAGTAAGTGATTTCTGCGATGGCCCAGTGAGAAAGCCCATTTTACAGATGAGGCTTTGAGAGGTTAAATAATTTGCTGCAATGTTCTAGAGTTGAACATATATCCCGGTTTGTTAAAAAAAATCATGTTCTTAACTTCTCCACAAATGAAAGATAGCATTATTGCTATGATTATTGCCCTTTAGAAATAATCACTTTTAAAACTGACTTAGCAAGTGTTTTTACTAACATTCAATCACCAGCCAAGTAGGTAGCAGAGGACTTGGTGGGCCCTGAGAACCTAATATTCATTCCAGACCTGTTTCTGCGTAGATAAATATTAAGAATTAGGCAGCAACCTTTATTTAGCCCATTAGGATGAGTGCACTGTTATTTTATAATAAAACGTTTATGTGCCTTTTTATATCAGAAATGTGCTTAATTATTTGGTGGTGTTCTGACTATTGGATGACACAGTGGCTCTTCAGTTGGTTAAGGCTGATTATCTTCAGTTTATAGCACTAGAGCTTAATTAATTTGCACATTCCATATGGAATTTTGAGAAGAAAATTCTTAAAAGTTAATGGGCTAGTTTTATATTTAGGCAATATATCTTTAGTACAACTCTGGGCAACAACACTTCATGTTATATAGCTTAGTGCAATAATAATGGTAAAAGAGAGATTGTTGATGGCTATAGCCAAGGTTTACACTCTGGCTCCAAGCTTCCCCCCACCCATTTATAATGAGCCTGATATTTCTGCATGAAAGAACTTTGGGGCCTAAACTGAGGTGGAGGTGGGAGGTAAAGATACTGGCAAAGCCCGTGATTAGAATCTGAATGAGGGGTTTGGCATTGGCGCTTGAGTCCTGAGTTCAAATTCCTGCTTTGCCTCTTTTTAAAATGATTTAACCTTGAACAACTTGAACTGTTTGTGTCAGTTTCCACATCTGTAAAATGGGGATCCCAATACCTACCTTATAGGAGTGTTGCCAAGACTGACTGTGCTCAGCCTGGCCCACAGCAAGTGCTTAGTAAATGGTAGCTACTACTGGGAGGTGCTTATGTAAAAGATTTGGAAACAGGCTTCTCAAAGGGAGGGCCTGCCCTGGCCTGCTCCAGCTCCCTGAAAGGTGGTAGAGCGTGGCCGAGGGCCCACAATAGTTCTTCAGCTGCTCCCCTGCGCTGAGGTCATCACTTGGGCTACACTTACCTGGTTCACAAGGAAATAAGATATAGATTGTAAGTACTATAATCCAGGCACAGGTCTTTTCATTTTTCCCAGCAACTTGTATTATTTAGGGCACACAGTGGCTGTGTAGTTAATGTGTATTGATTTTACTTAACTACAGTGCAAGGTAGAACTTCTCTTTCCTGCTTATGCTTTGGGGATGGTAACAAAGAGGTGAGTCTGCAAGGTAGAGAATGTGGGGCAGATGGGAAGAGAAAAAAGAAACAAGCCTTCCCACGAGCAAGCAGGAGAAATAATATTTTCTTATAAACCTACCACTTATAAACATCTTATTAACTCAACTCTTACTATTTTGAAACTCGTGGAAATTTAATGAGTTGACTTATATTGTACTTTGGTAACATTTAGCCTCTCCAAGAGAACCAAGCATTTACAGCCATTTTTGAAACAATTATTTTTGTATTAAAGCTGGGCTAATTGCTCCTAATTTTTATTCATCTTTCTCCCCTTGGCAACTCTCAACTAAGCTAATTTGAGTAGTGGATGCAGGATGTTGGAAATGTCTAGAGTTCTATTTCTTTAATCCTAAAAAAAATTATGTTCACATAGCCTGAGATTTCTCTGTCAAAAATGGATAGAACCTACATCTATTTTTGAATACACTGATGGGTGATAGCAAAGCTGCAGACATCTATCAGGGAAAGTCAACTCACTGGGTGGAGACCAGTTGATTTTTTGTTTTTGTAAAGGTTACTTTAGGTGACAAAATTTACCAGAAATTTTTTTTTTGATTTTTGTTTTCTGATTAACAGTAGTGATAGATTTGTAGATAAACTGTAGTTCAGTTGTTTATTCATACGTCAGTAAAACCTCTTGGTATGTTATGATTATATTCTTGAGAATGGATTTTTTTTTTTACTATGAAATAGTGAGCACTTCCTCTTTTAGGTCAAATTGTAACTACCTTGAAATAATCTATTAGGAAAATTTGGGTTCTTCTAACATCAGGGAAAGGAATGAATAATAAATACACAGATGTAGCAAGCAACTAGGAGAAAAGGAGAAAAAGAACCCTACGGTCCCATCAGTGCACAAAAAAACCCCCATAACTTTTCTCCCACCTTCTAAGTTCTTCTGGTTGAGCTAATATTCAAATATAACAGAGGCAGATTAACAGGAAGAAATGCTGAACGTGTATTTCACAGATGTACATTTGGGGGTGCCATAAGAATGAGACCCAAGGACAGATGGGCCGGTAAGTCTTATATGCTATGCTGGAGCTAAGGAGAAGCAGGGGTTAGGATTTGAAACTTCATTGGACCAGAAAGCAATTCACATGGAATTGAAAAAGCCAATGTTTGGTAAATAAACGCTTGTTGGGCCATCTTCAACAATGGGACACAGAGAGGACTTTGAGCGAGTGGGCCTTGCTAGGTTCCTCTCTCTCACACTAGTTTATATTACACTATAGTTATCTGTGATGCTATTTCCCTTCTTGAGGTCCTCTCTCTGAAATCCTTTAGGGCAAAAGTCAGTGGTTTTTCCTGAGTCTTTTGTTCCTTAACAATAATCAGCTTAAAATCAGTATCCCAAAAGGCATATTTTTGGGTGGCAAATTCTGCTTCCCATCGGTCCCCTAAGAAAATGACATTCTGGATTTGAATGTGGTTTGACTGAGTTCACTGATCTCTTTCGCTTATGCTTACTACGTAACCATTAGTTTAGATCCTGCAGATTTCATTGCCACACTCATGGCTGAGGGTTTTTGGAAAGACATCATAGGTATTTCCAGGAAAGGTGACCTCACCATAGAGGAAGGGAAGCTGAGAAAGACGTCAGGGCTGGGAAGGTGAGTTCTTGGCATGAATCCCTGGAGATATCCTCTACTCTTTGTAAACAGGGTCAGACCTGGAGCGGAAGGGAAGCAGTGAACAAAGGTAAAAATAGGTCGGGAGGCTGTATTGGAGTCCTGTTCAGGGCAACCTTGGACAAATCACTTCACTTCTCAAGGCCTCAATTTCCTTTTGACACAATGTGGCACAGTTGAACTTAACTGAGGTCTAAGTTCCCCACTCCCTGCTGCAGTTCTGGGCGATGAGGCCATTAGTGAAGTGAAGTCTCCCTTATGCAAGATCAAAGCTCGGGTCCTGCCCCATTGCCTGCTGGGGCAGGGCCTTTGGCTATTTATGCTGCATCTGACAAGAGAGGATATAGGTGGGAAAGTTGCATAACAATGGACAAAACTGCATCAGATCTTGTCCTTCTTAAGTGCATTGAGGGAATTTTCTTTATCTTTCTGCATAATTGTAATAGCTGGAAAATAAATTTCGTTATTATCCTATATAATAAAAGCCCAGTGACCATAACGGCGTAATGACCAGAACAACTGATCAACCAGTCGCTATGAGGTGCACTGACCACCTCTAGGTCCCTCCCCCAAGCCCGCAGGCTCCGATTGCTGGATTGCCAACGGGGAACCAGGGTGGGTGGCGGCAGGGTGGGACTGGGGACTGGCAAGCAGGTGGAAGATGGCCCTGATCTCAGGCTAGGCCCAGGGACCCTACCCATGCAGGATTTTGTGCACTGGGCCTCTAGTTAATAATAAAAACAGTCAACTTCTATTGAGTGGTTTCTATAAGTCAGGTCATGTGTTATGGATTTTATGTGCTCTGTCTCATTTAGTTCTCACAATAACCCCTTAAAAGAGATGCTAGCATTGTTTTCATTTTTAAATATAGATAAAATTAGAGGTGTAGAGACAGAGATTAACCATCCTAAGGCCCCTAGACCAGTAATGGCAGAACTCTTGTTCAAATGACAGGGTGGGGTAAAAGTAGGTTTACAATTGTGAATATGCAAAACACAGAGTTTATTCTTGTATTATTATTTACTAGAGGCCTGGTGCACAAAATTCGTGCACTGGGGGGCGGCGGGGGGGGAGGTTCCCTCAGTTCAGCCTGTGCCCTCTCACAGTATGATAACCCTCGGGCCTAAGCTGTTTGTCGGACATCCTTAGTGTTGCTGTGGAGGCGGGAGAGGCTCCTGCCACCACTGCTGCGCTCGCCAGCTGTGCGCCCAGCTTCTGGCTGAGTGGCACTCCCCCTATGGGAGCACACTGACCACCAGGGGGAAGCTCCTGCATTGAGCATCTGCCCCTTGGTGGTCAGTGCACATCATAGCGACTGGTCGTTTTGCCGTTCAGTCGATTTGCATATTATCCTTTAATTATATAGGATTCTTGTATGATTTTCCATACAAGCTACTGTAAACTTTCTTTTTCCCCAACCTGTATTTGCAGAGCCTGGGCTAGTAATCACTTCTTTATGCAGTCCTTTAAAGCCTCAAGTTAAATAAATGTGTACAACCACCTGATGCAATTGCATCCCTGGGCAAATAGGAAGATTATGAGTGCAAAAAAGAAAAAGCCATTGTTAAGCAGAAAAAAAAAAAAAGAGTAATGGAAAATTATATCTCTGCCCCAATAGGCCTTTTTAAAAAAAGATGCAAACGCATAGACAAATGGAAATATTTTAGTTCATCAGATGGCATTATTATGGGTGACAACTTTTTTTTCCCTCTTCTACTTAGTATCCCATTGATGTTGTCTGTGTAATAAGACACAGTAAACAACAATTAAAAAAAAACAAACCCCACACAAAACCTCAAGGAAATGGATTTCTTGATCAATGTATTCTTCGTAAGAATTTGGTTTCTAGCAGGCCATGTTCTTTTTTATAATGTTTTATTTATTTTTAGAGAGAGAGGAAGGGAGAGGGATAGAGAGATAGAAACATCAGTGATAGAAAAACATCCTTGATCTGCTGCCTCCCCCATGCTCTCCATTGGTGATGGAGCCAACAATCCGGGCATGACTAGGAATTGAACCAGTGACCTCTTGGCTCCTGGTTTGAAGCTCAACCACTGAGCCACACAGGCCAGGCTAGCAGGCCATGCTCTTGCTGGGGAGGCGCTGAGAACTCAGAGTCACCTGTAACAGTAGCCACGGTGCTTTATGTAAGACATGAGCTAATTCATGTTTCTCAACAATTCCCGTGTGAGCCATGCTTTGTATGTGTAAGAAAAGGGAGTGCAGTATTTGGATTACTTTGCCTCGGTTACTCCTTGTGTAAATAGTATGGATATTTCTGACTGTCTTTTTGATTCTAGTTGAAGCTGTTTGCCACAGGCATCTCTTCGTAGATTGCTTTGTGATTTATGCAGGTCTAAAGGAGACCAACGATCATTTATCTTCAAGCCAGGAAAGAGATGAAAGCAGCTCGGTAGTAAAATTTCCTGTGGAGTTAGATGATAGCATCAAAGGGAAAAAATGTCATTGTTTCATGAAAAACTAGGAAACGTGAGTCAGCTTCTAACGTTGCAGATATTTTCCCGTGAAGAGTTCAAGTTTTTGAAAAATCTCCAGTAAAGGATAAAAACAACTGAAGCAGTGAATTTGTGTGATTCAAAGGCTATGAGCATGAAACATGGCCTTTTCCAGAAGGTGAAAATAAAAATAAAGGCTAAAGTGGTGAAAAGCTTAAGCTGACTTAAGCCATTTGTAATTATTTTCCCCATGATTAAATCTGATTTTCTTACCTCGCTTAAGTATTTGAGTATTAGTTTACTTTCAGAGGAAAAAAATATCCCCTAAGTGGAATGCTCCTGTGGCCTAGATAGCCCGTGTTCTTTCATGTCCCTCACGCTCTGCGGCTCGTCTTCCCTGACAGCTTCTGTAGGAATGATGCTCCGCCAACCGTGCCACGTTCTCTGCTAATCTGTGCTGTGGTCTCTGTGCTGGGCGTGCGGTAAGAGTCCATTCCTTTTAAATGCACTCCACAGATTCAGAAGATATTTAAACACTATGATGTTGGAGGAAAAGAATTGTTGTGATCAGGCCATTTGTCACTGTGCATAGGAATATAAGATTCCCACCAGACAGAAAAGACATTATGGGTTTTTCTCTGGCTACTGTACACGCCATAAGTAAAACAATGATGCATGAAGTTGAACTGACTGCCAAAAATAGATCAGGAAGAAAAATTTCTCCCATGACAATTGGCGGTGATCCTAGGGATTTTCCCTTTACTCTGAAACCTTGGATGGGAGTATTTCTTTTCTTTCCTTCCTTCTTTCATTTTTTCCTTCCTCACACTATGGCTTTTGTCTTGAGATCCTCAGCAGGCTATATAGTGAAACTCATCAAGTAGTCTGAATGAATAGCCACTGCATTGGCTTCCCAGTGAAACCCTTAGTGTAGGTAGCTAGTTAGTAATAAATAAAGACAGGGAGCAAATGGAACTGGGCATTAAGCCTAATAAACTAGGGAGCTGAGTAGGACATTTAACCTCATTCACTAGGAAGCCACAGCATTCCTAGGCTCCCCAGGGGGCAGCTGCATCCTCAGCCAGGGGACTTGACCCCACAGCCCACAGGAAGAATTGGGCAGGGAGAGTCGATTACTGGTCATTACTGGTCATCAGCTGGGATTACCAAGGGAGAAATAAAAACAACAGGGGAAATTCCTTTGCTGAGTGCATGCACAGTAGAATCCAAGATGGCACCATAAAGGGGAGGCATGTAATTTTGGAAAAGAAGCAGATTGGGTAAGGGCGTGAAACCCCGGAAGATCTAGGAAAGAGATTGGTTAGGGGTGGAGCCAGCACAAGCCCAGGAAAAACCAGGAAGTAGGTTGGATAGTTTGAATGACAGCCTGCTTGTTCCTGAAAACCAAGAAAATATATTGAGGATTATCAAGGACCTTGGAGCAGTCACTGCTAAAGCCTACCTGCCCTCTATATCCTAGAAGGCATATTATTTCCCTTCATCTCAGTAAATCTTGCCACTATGCTTAAATTTCTTCCATGAGTGTGCCCTTTGAAATTCCTTTCTCATGACACCACAAGAACCCATTTTCACTGGCAACAAACCATGTTCTCCTCACTCCTAGTTCCCAGACCTTCATTCTAGACTCAGAAGTACCTTGCTGCCTTGAGGTGATGCCATTTCAATCCTGGGTTGACATCATTACTCAAGAAGAGTAATGATGGCTCTTTTAACTTCGTCCCACAAATTCTCAATTGGATTGAGATCTGGTGATTGTGGGAGCCACCTAAGCAAGGTAAAGTCTCCCTCATGTTCTTGAAAACACTCCTGCACAATATGAGCACCGTGGCATGGTGCATTGTCTTGTTGGAAGAAGCCATCTCCATTGGGATACGCCATCAACATGATAGGATGAATTTGATCAGCAACAATACTTAGGAATGTTGTGCTATTCAGATGTTGTTCCACATGAAGTAAGGGGCCCAAATCATGCCAGGGAAACATGCCCCAAACCATAACACTGCCCCCACCATCTTGAAGGGTTGTACTCATGCATGTGAGGTGCATGCTTTCATGCTGTTTCCGCCAAATTCTCACTCTGCCATCTGCATGATGCAACTGGAAACGTGATTAATCAGACCACATGACTTTTTTCCAATGCTCGACTGTCCAATCCTTGTGTTCCTGTGCAAATTGGAGACGTTTTATCTTGGTAACTGTAGACAGCAAAGGTGTTCGAACAGGTCTTCAGCTTCCATATTCCATACGATGCAGTGTACGGCTAATTTGCCTACACATGTCAGGTGGTCATAATAATCTGGCCACTCAGTGTGTGTGTGTGTGTGTATGAAAAGGGGGAATACAAAAAAGGCCTGTGTTGTTCATTGCAAACAGTCTTGTTTAGTGGAAATATGGGGATGTTCAGAGGAATAGAGGCCGTAAGGCTAGCGAGGTTAGTAGCAACCGAAGCATGCAGGACCTGCTGTATTTTTGTGTTTTCTTCTGTCAGAAGACAGTGGCTGTGGAGAGTGATTAGTGAGCAAACATGGTCAGCACTGTACTTTAGGAGTCATAGTCATTGGTCAGCAAGGTATAAAATGGATTAGCGTGAAGAGAGACTAAAGGAAGGGAAGTCAGGAGGCTGACTTCTGACTTTTCCTCAGTTGAGTCCAAGTGAACTGTCATAAGCTTTTAACTAGGACAGTGGCTGAAATGGAGGAAAGGAAGGGGCAGATATCAATGAAGTAGCATAGAGACAATTGATAGGCTGAGTTAAAGGCAGGAAGGAAGAAAGAGGCAAAGATGTCTGTGAGCTTTGACTTAGACTGGGGAGGACTTGCTACCTTGAACAGAAACATAAGGAGAATACACAGGCTTCTGATTTGCAGTTCTCAGCTTGGGGGTGGTCAGGGTATCAGCAGCCAGCTGAGAATGCAGATCATGCATTGGGGAGAGAGGTGGCCAGAAAGAAGGATGCAGGAATCGCATGTATTACCTGAGTGTTGAAGCTGTGGAATTAGATGAGATCACCAGGGAGACAGTGAGAGAGGAGAGTCAGAGAAGAGAGCTCTGCATCAGCTTGCATTTAGCAGGCAGGAAGAGAAAAAGCCAGCAGAGGAGGGGCGTGAGGTTTTGCTTGTTTGTTTACTTAATACTGTGATAGATTTTTTTCTGTCTCTCTGGATGGAAACTTAATAAGTCCTTGGAGAAGTGATTTCTTTCAATGTTTTTTTTTTTTTTTCACTCAGTTATATGCATGTCTGAACGTATTTGCCAAAATGAGGATTATTTTTCTGGATGCAAATGCTCAAAGTGGAAAGATGGTGAGGGATCTTGCGATTAACTTGTAGAAACAAAAATAGCACTGAATGATTTTATAAATGCAAGAAACAACCCAGCATAAAGCAGACCACTGTGATGGCGAAGGAGGCTTCCTACAAGATGTGCACATAGGCAGCCAGCAAAGTTAGCCATGGAACATCTTCAGGTGCTTAAATCCAGTTGGAGAACACACATCATCGTCATCATCATCTTTATTTATTTATTTATTTAGGCATTTCCAAACTGTACCCCTCCCCCCAACTAGTTTGTTTGTTTATTTATTATTTATTTTCAATCAACTTTAGAGTACTTTTAATTGTTCAAATGTAGGTAACATTTCTTGTCACTCCTATGTATCAGGAATTTTATTTTTTTTTACACACACTATTTTATTTAATCTTGTTGAAACTTCACATCCTCCATATGAGGGAGGTGTTATCATTTCTTTTTACAGGTAAGTCACCTGGAACTCAAGGTGGTAGGGCTGGGGGTGGGCAACACACACCTCCTGATAATAAACCTTAGATCCTGACCACGAGGCCACATCACCCTTTATTGGCTACGGCTCATGCACTTGAGGATCCATTCAAGGCACTGCTAAGGTTGCAGACTTCAGTGCCAGGGAGCCCCAGGGTTGAAGCCCATCTATTTCATGTATCCCCGGTGGCCATTACTTGACCTCTTCAGGTTTCATTTTTTCACAGGTGTAAAATAGGGATCAGAACATCTAATTGGTAAGGCTGTTCTGAGAACTATAGCTATATAAAGTACTGACAACATCGTGCTTCTTATTTTAATGGGAAGACCAATTGGAAGGCTCAGTGGCCGTTCTCAGGGCAGGGAGTACTTTTCCAATGGTTTCCTTCCCCCATGCTATCTTCCACGTACCCAGGCTCCAACATCAGCAAAATGCTGAGTGCATAGTAGGTGCTCTGTAAATACTTTAATTAAATGCCATTTAGCTTTCACTGGATGCCACGGACCCAGGCAGGACTTGCTGACTACGGGTGACCCTGGAGTGTGGACATTTCAGCTTGATGCAGGGAGAGAGGAGGGGAAGGACCAGGAGGGGCTGGCTTTGTTTACATTTGCAGCAGAGGCTCCTGCAAAGAGGGAAGCACTTTTATTTCCCTTGTGGACGGGGCCGTTCATTTTGCTGTAGCAGCTGCTAATGGAAAATAATAAAACCCATTTTCATCAGGCAGTATCTGCAATACTTACAGGTCAATTCAATGCTCAAAACAGATTGTTACAGAGCATGTTCGTTCGTCATCAACATCCACTTTGGTCAGGGGATTTTTACCATTGGAAATTGAATTTATAGGTCATGGTCTGTTATGATTCCTGAAAATCACTGAATCTTTGCAACTTAGTGGAAGCATATAGCCAATTATTATAAATGAACACACACAATCTTTCCATTTGCTAAAATCACAAAGGTAGCACATTAAACTGTGGAAGAATTGAGAACCAGAGCAGCTGCAAAAATATGACTTCACTAATATTAAACCTGTGTTCCCTCTATTAATTGAAAAATTTGGTCCCAGTTTCATAATAAATCCAGTAGGCTGGGATAAAATGCCAGCAGGTAATGTCAGCACCACGTTTCAAATCACATGACATGAAATTCAAGGTGCATTTCTGTTGCTCCTGCTCCCATGTAAGGATGCTTGTGTTAGGATGGTTGTTTCCAAGTGCAGAATGGAGTCAGCGCTGGAATTTTCAAACGCAATACCCTTAGTGATGGTGGCCCGATCTGCTGGAAAGAACTCTGCCCTGGGCTTAGGGTGCTAATTTTGCCATTGCTAACTATGGGACCTTGGGCAAACTGCATAGCTTCTCGGGTCTCAGTTTCCTCCTCTGCAACATGAGGGTTCTCTAAGAACATTTTTGTGTATTAAAAACACTCTTCTTGTCTTTTTCTAATTACACAAAACAGGCTTACCTGCCTTAAAAAATTTTTTTTTTGATTTGTTGAATTTATTGGGGTGACATCCTATATAATAAGAGAGGGATTATGCTAATTAGCCATTATGCCCTGAGGCCTAATGACCAAGCACATCAAGGATCAGCAGGAGGGTGGGCCAGTGAGGTACAAGCGAGCTGTGGAGAGCAACAGGAGCGGGCAGGGCAGCAAGTTATGAGGGGGAACAGGGAGAGGAGGGCGGGGGAAGAGACAGGAGGGTGGCGACCTACTGGCACACGGATTTGTGCACAGGCCTAATATATATATATTATTACTGTGGGAAACTCCCAAAATAAAAATAAGCAAAAAAAAAAGAGAGAAAATGAAACTTATGTATAATGGTACAATTCAGGGAGACACATAGTTAACATTCTTCCGGCTTTATGCTCACATATGCATATACCTATGTATATTTAAATATTCACACAAAACATGAGATTATACTATATACATACCATTTTGCTACCTACTTCCCTCCCCCCCCCATTTAGCAATAATGTAACGTCTCTTTCTTTCATATGACTTTTTAAAAAAATGGAACCTTATTGTACAAATAGGCCATTTGATTTCTCTAACCAAGTCCTGTGTGTAGATAATTTGATATTTTTTGATCTCTTGTTTTTTTTTTTTTACCATGCTGTGGCAAAAATCCTTGCTCAATTTCTTGTCTTAAGGTAAATTTTCTGAAGCTGAATTGCTGGGTCAGAAGGTATCTGTATTCTTTAGATGTTTAATATCTGTTGCTGGATTCACATAAAATTTAAATTATATGCTTTAGTGTCTCTAGAGACAATGAATTATGGTTGGACTCAGGAATCATGGGCATAAATACTCCCTTATAATGGGGTATGTCTGGGTGCATTTTTATACACACACATTTATATGTGGACAGTTTTGATATGTCATTTTGAGATTACTCAGGAAGAATTGCAATGCACACTTACATGTCCATCTTCCTACTGCCTCCTAGCAGCTATTAGTATGGAAAAAAATTACTATACACTTCCCAGTTTCCAGAGGATTTCTAACTGATTCTCTAAGATCTTTTCTAGCTCTCATAGTTTATGAGTATTCTATTTATCTCCACACACTTATTGAGGACCTACTATGTGCTTAGTGATGAGACCTTTGGTGTTGAGAAGCACCATGTTTGGGAGGAAGAGTCACGTGGCAATGGTGGACACGTTGTCAGAAGTAAGTTGTGTGGCATAGGCAGAAGTATTGTCGTCACTCAGAAGCCAGAATGGCCATAGACAGGGAGAAAGGGCATTGAGTGAGGTCTCAGAAGATACTGTGTTGGCCAGGACTCTGAGTAGCACCTGCGAGGAAACCACCTCAGCTTAACTTATTGAATAGGGTTACATTTATGAATCCTTCTAATTAGCCCTCAGGAAGGCCAGGGATTCTCTTTCTCCTCTGTGTTCATTTTTCTGTAGGTTGGCTTCATTCTCTCAAGATTCTGTAGGTTTGTGACTAGAGTTAGGGCCGCTAGCTGCTTGTGCTTGCATTTTAAGGTCTTACATTCAGAAGGAACAGAGCCTCTCTTCCAGCTCCAGTTTGAAAACTCCTAAGCAGCATGTGATTGGCCTGGCTAGGGTGCTGGGCCTGCTCCGGATCGGCTGTGGGCCAAGGGGAGGAATCATAATTGGCTTGTGTCAAATGCCCACACCTGCAGCCAGGGGTTGACACCATTACCATCAGAGGGACAAGTGTCAGCTATATGCGGAATCATAATAGCTGAGCTCATAGAAGCAGAGAGCAGATTGGGTTACTAGGGATTGGGGGTGGGGGATAGTGGTCAAAGGGTACAAACTTTCACTTTTAAGAGTAATAAGTTTTGGGGATCTAATGCACAGCATGGTGACTATATTTAACAATATTGTACCGTATACTTGAGAATTGCTAAGAGTAGATTTTAAGTGTTCTCACCATAACCACAACAATGGAAAAATGGTAATTATGAAACGCGAAGGATGTGTTAATTAACTTGTGGTAAACATTTTGCAGTATATATCACATCATCACATCACACCTTAAATTTAGAAAATATTATATCAATTCTATCTCAGTAAAACTGGGAAGAAGAAGAGGGAAGTCGTGCTGGGCAGACTAAAACATGCTGAGCTCTGAAGACAGGCAGGATTTATACAGACAGGAAGAGTGTAACACAGTGGTTCTCAACCTTGGCTGCACAGTAGAATCACCTGGGAATCTTTTTAAAATCCTGATTTCTGGACCTCATCCTCCGGAAATTCTGTTTCTTTGTTATTAATGTTGTGGCCCCACCCCATAACAAAGAAACAGAATTTCCGGAGGATGAGGCCCAGTAATCAGGATTTTAAAAAGATTCCCTGGTGATTCTAATGTGCAGCCAAGGTTGAGAACCACTGGTTTAACAGGGTATGCCAGTAGCAGGTGATCAAAATAATGAACTGAGTGAATAAACAATGGAATGAAAGGGCCTGAATCGCTGTAGAAAAGAAGGGGTCCTCTTTGATGATCAGAATTTTACATTATTCATTTCATTTTCATCAAATCGCTCAGATGTATAAGTTAATATTTTGCAGATAAGGAAAGTGAAGCAGTTACTACATTAAAGCCCTCCTTTAACAGCAAATGTGATTCTGACACAGCTAATGAAATTTTTATAAAGCCATGACCCATGTTTCAGGCAATGCTTTAGTTAAAAATCAAAAGAGAACAAAATAAAAAAATACACAGGAATGTATAACAAAAGTAGTTTCAGAAAAATGGGGTTTGTGGAATGGGGTGAAGATGAGTCCCTGTACCTTTCTGTGATTGGATCCCACACGGGGCCCGAGCCTGTTCATCTCAGAGCTCCTGACCCCGTCTGTGAGCCCCTAGTCCTTTTCCTTACTGCCCCCATCCTGACCCTGCTTTCTGAAGCCCCAAATAACTGGTCTTGAAGAATAAGACTTTCCTTGGGCTTTTGGGAAAGGAAGACAAGTTGGCATCTGCTTTAATGGGTGGGTTGAGGAAGGGAGGTGCCAATTTCTGCATTTTTATTTTGGCTATGACACACTTTTTAGTGGAGCTGTGATTCTGACTCAGATCTCTCTCAGATCTTTTCTTCGCATCCTTTGTCTCCGCCATTCTGCCTAGTGAGAACGATGGAATACATGAGCAGAGGTGGACTGTCCCAGGTTCTGCCTTCTTGATCTCTACTATCCTAAAACCTGTGTAGTCTCTAGCACATAATAAAATACCAGGTGGTGGGTAGCAATGGTCAGCTTTTCTCATTGTCTCCAGTGCTTTATTCAGGGCAACACAGCACCCGCCGTCCACTCAGCCTGGGGTACCTTTCCCTGCATGTCCTCTGGTAAATGCCTCCTCATTCCTCAAAGCCCAGTTGATGTGTCGGCTTTTCTGGGGTGCCTTCTCTTAGGCTTCCCAGAGTTCTGTGCATGTGTCTCTAGTGTTGACTTATCACAGTGTGCTGTGACTATTTACCCATTGCCCATGCGTCAACTCCAAGAAACTTTGAGCTTCTCTTAGGATGAGGACCACGTCTTAGTCATCCATGCTTACTCTCTAGTGTCCAACGTGGCTTCTGCCACTTGGTAGGTGCTCAATAACATTTTTTAAAAAATGAATTTACTCAGGTATTCCTGTATGTAGTGGAGCGCTGCACACTAAATAGGATGTTCAGTAACGTTCACTGATTGATGGATCTGAGAGCAGGAGGGAGATGCTGTAAGTCCTTGAGCAGAGGATGACATGGTATAATTCATGCTTCAAAACAGTGGATGTGGCAGCCAGATCTGTTACTTGAGACTTTCAGGTCTTAGATAATTGCTGGTGCTTTGACACTCTTCTGTAGCTTTGGGGAAATAAATGGAACTAATGGGAAGGAAACTCTTCTGGGATGTTCTCAGAAGTAACTGGTACCGATTCAGCAAAACAAGGCTTCAGGAAAGAGCCTACCATGTTCCCGGACTCCCGAGGCTCCGAGAGCGTGAGGAAAGGAACTCTTTTCTTCTTCAGATCTAAGTGCCAGGAGTTCTGAACCGATCCTCTCCTTGTGATGTCCTGTGCTCTGCCTCCCTTCGGCTTCACATGTTTACCAAGTACGCTTCCTCGACAACTAAAGGTACGATTTACAATAGAAAGAGTCTGATCCCCCTTATATTTAAAGCTCTACTGACTTTCCTCAATAGGAAATTGGTTCTTTTACAATTAAAGGTACGATTTACAATAGAAAGAGTCTGATCTCCCTTGTATTTAAAGCTCTACTGACGTTCTTCAATAGGAAATTGGTTCTTTTACAATTGGCTCACATTTGATATATTTTCAACCAGCCCATAAGGAGTCAATTTTTTTTATTCAGAACTGAAATATTCTCTGATCTACATGGGTTGTACTTGGAATCTCCAAAGCTGGGTTGCTCTTGCCTGGATCATCCCAGCAGGAGTCCTGCCAGCCTCTGTCTTGGCACGGTCTGGAGTTCCGTGCCTTCTCACCAGGAAGGCAGTGGATAGATGGTCCCATAGAGAAAACTGGGCTTCAGTGATGTTAAATGATTGCTTTAGGCCAGGTGGCTCTAGAAGCAGTCCCACATCTTAAAAACACATTTAAGGAGGAACTGGAAAAAGGGAGACCAGTAGGAAATAGTGAGGAAAGAAATGTTCAGGGC
>NW_006295391.1:2880586-2882607 GCF_000327345.1 Myotis davidii | reverse complement strand
CTGATTCAATAAACCAAGTAAAATTAGGCTTTTATTGATTGTTGTTGTTGTTAATGCTCAAACAAAATTCAAATCTTGCGTGAATTTTGGGACACCCTTTAGAACTAAGGAAAAGCCCTGCATACCTCCTGCTCAGTATGTGCTGAGTGATCCCAACCACAAAATCATTTGAGAAACTTCCAGGACTTGAGTTTTTGTTGGACATATAGAAAGGCAACAGAACAAAATTTCATTTGGGCAGGAACCTGAGGTATAATGGGTTCAAAATTAATGGCCTAATTTGCACAACTTGGGGTGGGGCCCTTGGAGGTTTTGCAGCTGGGCATCGTTACTTGCAAATGCATAGTTTTCTGCACGTAGGTTAAAACATAAAGTTAAATCATGATCTTATGTCCCAGTTTAAATTCATTTATCTGAGCACTTGTTTACAAAGATGAGAACATCCCACTTGGGTCATCCAGCTTGCACTGGGTGTCCTATGTTAGATGTGCACTAAGGAATAAACACACGACAGAGACCCAGGCCCTGCCCTTCAGCAGCTCACAGGATAGAGGGCGGGTTAGGAACCTCAGTGGGCATGACAGTGACACGGGTATGCACAGGGAGCTACAGAAACGTAGAGGAGGTGGAAGGAGCCCGGCTTGGAAATCTGGGAGTCGATAATTTATTTATGCCTTGAAACGTGTAAGAGTTAGTCGAGTAAAGGGAAGTGGAGAGGATAATGCGGGGACAAGAATAGTGAGTTGTGAGCAGAGACTATTTTTAATTAGTTATCTACCAAATTAACATCAGCAGAGGGGTTTTATCTATCTTGAGGTAGAAGTTTTCATTCATTCCTAATTATGTATTTTAATATGTTTATGAAGACCAGTTTTCCCATTTCGTAGATCTTCTGGTGAACCCTGACCATTGCCCTTTCTTAATTTCTTTTCTGCTGTTCATATTTAGATGTGCATAATCAATTTTCATCAATCGGAGGATAGGATTACAACCAGGAAAAAAGACAACATTGATTAAAATTTCATGTTGAGAAAGACTCTCAAGTAAGCAGTTTGGGTCACAGATTCATGCAAATCTAATGCATGGAAATGATGTACCGCAGTCTCCAATGTGAAAAGTTAACTGAAAAATGATTAAGTTTAGGTTTTGCCTCTGGCATTTAGTTATCTGTATTTTGCCCACTTCCCAAAAGCATATATTTCATAATAAGTTGACCATGACTATTTTAATAGCAGCAGCTAAAGTTTCAGGGTTGGCTCATGGATTTTAGGTTCAGAGATATATGAGTTTTAATCAGTTTTAACTCACTGCTGTTTTAACTTTAAACATACCAGGTGTACTGGTTAATAATGCGTGTTTTTTTCAACAGCTGGAGTTACACATATGTTGATATATATGTGATTTGATATGTATGCTATTTTGTTGTATTGACAACAAGCTTCAAACCTTCATATGTCAAATTTTCTGAAGGTGTTAACATCATAGATATTTTTACCCTTAAAAATGTCGAATTTCATGCCCCAAAATAGAGCATTTGCAGGAAGTTTCAATTCATTACTTTATTTTGAAGAAAAGTGCTGCTGAAAGTGCTGCTGAAGCTTATGGTGAACATGCTCCATTCTAAGATACTTGTGAATGCTGGTTTAAATGCTTTAAAAGTGATGATTTTGATGTGAAAGACAAAGAATGTCCAGGTCAGTTTGAACCACGCTTTGATCGTAACACTACCAGAATGGGCCAGAAGACACGGCAAAGTAATTTTGCTTCATGATAATGCACCATCACACACTTCAAAACCAGACACTTAAAAGATCTTGCCTGGGAAGTATTAACCCACCCACTTTACTCACCAGACCTTGCTCCTTCAGATTACCACTTGTTCAGATCGATGGCACATGCACTTTCTGAGCAGCACTTCAAAACGTACAAAGAAGTGGAAAATCAGATCTCTGAATGGTTTGCTTCAAAACAAGAAAAGTTCTATTGGGATGGTATCTACAAGTTATTGGGGGAAATGTGTA
>NW_006295391.1:2876880-2880450 GCF_000327345.1 Myotis davidii | reverse complement strand
TTTGGGAAATCCTGTTCTGGAAAAACAGATTTCTGACTCCACTCCCATAGTTGAGCATCCCCTCCCCCCGTTACTAAACTTTCTCTTCACCCTGTAGATTTTCCCCACACTCCTGGTCCAGACTAGCTTTTCTCCTACTTTTCTTCTTACTCCCCCTGAGCTTCAAACCTAGATGCTAGTCCCAATGGCTTTTGCCACCCCCTAATCAAACAATGCTTCTCACACCTGCAGACCTTTGCACAAGTTATGCGCTATGCCCAGAAAGTTCTTCCACCTCTTCTCCACCAGGATAACTCTTATGCACATTTCCAGACCTAAAGTGAGCAGCAGACCCACTGTGAAACCTTCCCTAATTACACAGGGCCAAATTAATTGCTCCTACCTCTATGTTCCAAGAGAACTTTGCAATTGCTTCGGTGGGAGCACTTACTACTTTGGCTACAGGTTTGGGCTCACCTTCCTTTCTCTGAGCAGACGATTAATTCCTCAAGTAGTGTTTGTCCATAAATCTGCTTTAAGCAGTCAGCAGATCTTGAGTAAATGTAGGCTTTATGAATGAATGAATGACTATCTTGTAGTCCGGAGGGACTCTCCTCTATGTCTTTATGGCAAAGGCCAGTGGGGCTGGCATCTAGGTTTGAAGCTCAGGGGGAGTGAGAAGAAAAGTAGGAGAAAAGCTAGTCTGGGACCAGGAGTGTGGGAAAATCTATAGGGTGAAGAGAAAGTTTAGCAACAGGGCGAGGGGATGTTTAACTATGGGAATGGAGTCAGAAGTCTGTTTTTCCAGACCAGAATTTCCCAAAGTATGCCCCATAAAGCATTAGCCTTTGAGGTATTCATGGACTAAGAGAGATTTGCAGACAAATAAGTGTGGGAAATACTAAAAAACACTATAGAATATGTATGTGTGTGTGTGTGTGTGTGTGTGTGTGTGTGTGTGTGTAATCACAGTACTATAGAAGCTCTGACAAGTCATGTATGAAAGAAACCTGTTTAACTCTCTTTAAATTAATGCTTTCCCCCCATGACTTGTTTGAGTATAATATAATAATGTTTTGAGTTCTTTATTAACAATTCTAGGAATTAGCATTCCCTATTCCCCCTCTGGGAAATGCTATCCTAGGGATATATAAACTCAAAGTAGGTCTGGAAGGGAGAGAAGACAGATCAGATCCATGTCTGTTAGGCACGGTCCCAAAAGGCCACTGTCTGTGAGGCTCTGGGTTGGTGATTGAAGAGGGTGTGCAAGGAAGGTACTAGGAGAGGTAAGAGACAGGGTTTTAGCATCCAGGGGCAATGTTGAGGATCCAGCCTCAAGGGGAGTGGCTTTTAAGAGGATGCACCTGACCTCTGGGGCACATGACAGCAACCTTAGAGATTGTTATGAGTAGAAGCCTAGCCCGGGAATAGGTTACAGGAGACTTCTGTGCTCATGCAAATCAAGCAGAGATTCTGAATCGCCTCTGACCATGTGGGGTTGGGTAGGGGGATTGATGGTCAAAGGGATTTGATCTCCAGGAGCTCAGAGAACCAGGAGAGTGTCAAGTACTATCTAGCCACAGTCCCTCTCCTGACAGGCTCCCTGGCCCCTGTCCTCAGGATGGAACATGAGGGACAAGGTCCCTCCTGTCCTGTTTCCTGCTTTTTTCCTCTAGTGTCTTATTCTGATTTCTCACTCACCCTGTTTCAGAACTTGCTGCCAGCCACTAGCATGTTACACACTCTCTAATGCTGCTGAAAGTCACCACTTATTGAATGCTTACAGTGTAATATTAGGTCCTTCGATAAATGCTCGACATAAATGACTTATACTTATTGTTTGCAGTAATCCTATCAGGTGGAGGGATCATTTAGGAAGGTGTTTGGGCCTAATGATAGAATATCCCCTCACAGTGGCTTAAACAAATGTGGATCATTGGGTCTCGATGATGCCACCTATGACTCCAGACTCTTTCTAGCTTCCCCCTCCATCTTCTTTGGACTTTAGCAATTGTCTTCATGTTTTGGCCTCATGGTTTTAAAGTGGGTGCTGTACCGGTAGGCATCCTGCTGTCATCTTGCTTTATGTGGGAGACGTGATCCTCTTTATCCAGAGAGCAGGGCTTTCGTAGAACCTTCTCAGCTGTTTGTTTTTGTCTCATTGACAAGAACTGTGGCCCATGACCTTTCCAGCTGGAAGGAAGCTGGGAAGTTGAGGATTGTGTGTGTGTAGTTGTCACAGTCAAGGCAGGCAAGGATGAACTCCATTCAATGTGTGTGTTGGGTTAGCCAACCTAGACGGCCTGCCTTGGTAGACATTATTTCCATATTAGACGCCAATGCAGTTCAGGAGGCTCAGGTAACTTGCTTGGGGATCACATAGCTGCTAAGTGTTGGAGGTGGATTCCAAGCTGCTCAGTCAGACCCAAAGCCTATGTGGGTTCCACTATTCCAATTTTTAAAAATTTCAAAGTTCAGTTCAATTCAACCTGTTTCCTGAGCATCCTCCATTATCTGCAGCTTCGCTGTCTGTGGTTTGAGTTACCCACGGTCAGCCATGGTCCAAAAACATCAAATGAAAAATTCCAGACAGAAACAGTTCATGTTTCAAACTGTGTGCCATTCTGAGAAGCATGATGAAATTTTGCTCCATCCACCCAGCATGTGAAACGTCCCTTTGTCCAGCATCCTTACCCTGTGCACGCTCCCCGGGTCTGTGAGTCACTTGGTAGCTGCCTGGGTTAGCAGATCCACTGTCCTGGTATCGCAGAGCTTGTGTTCAGGTAACCTTTATTTTCCCTAACAATGGCTCCAAAGTGCTAGAGCAGTGAAGCTGGCCATTCAGATATGCCAGGGAGAAGCCATAAAGTGCTTCCTTTGACTTCTTAAGGAAAGTTATTGACTTATTAACAATTGTATGTTAAGTTTGTTAAGATCTGTGGTAACGAATCTTCTCTCTGTGAAATTGTGAAGAAGGAAAAAGAAACTTATGCTACTTTTGCTGTCACATCTCAAACTGCAAAGTTATAGCCACAAGTGTGTGATAATTGCTTAGTTAAGATGGGAAAGGCATTAAATTTGTGGGTGGAAGACATGAACAGAAAATGTCTTCTGATTGACAGCACCATGTTGCACCAGAAATCATTGATTCTGTACAAAGATTTCAACAAGGGAGCCCCTGAAATGAGTGACACAAAGCCATTTATTACAAATAAGAATGATTATACAGATTCAAGAATAGGTTTGGCATTTTTTTTCATCTCACATCATCTTGAGAAGAAGAGTGAGGTGAGTACAACACAATAGATATGCTGAGAGAGGGGCCGCATTCACATACATTTTATTATAATACTAGAGGCCTAGTGCACAAAAATTTGTGCATTCGGGGGGGAGAAGAGGTCCCTCAGCCCGGCCTGTGCCCTCTCGCAGCCTGGGTTCCCTCGGGAGATAACAACCTGCTGGTTTAGGCCTGCTCCCGGGTGGCCAAGGGCAGGCCCAATCCCTAGGTGCAGCCACTGGTTGGGCTCAGAGCAGGGCCGATGGGGGGTTGGGGCACCACCCCCTGTCACACTCAAGGCAGGGTCTATAGGT
>NW_006295391.1:2874533-2876403 GCF_000327345.1 Myotis davidii | reverse complement strand
CTCTGAGTCTCGGCGCCAGCTATGAGACCTCCGCTGCTGAAAGCAGATTTCTGGCCTTTGTTTACCCTTCTCTATTTGAAACAATGGTGCGGTCCTGATGGCTGAAGCCCCCGGTTTTGTTTATCTTCTGTATGTGTTACAATGTTGCTTAGAGTGCAGCTGAGAGGCCGGCAAGGCCGGAGGGGAACCTTGGCTTCCTCCGTCACTGAAGCAAGCAAGCCTCCCTGTTCACGTCAGCTGCCTGGCTGCCATCTTGGTTGGCAGTTAATTTGCATATCTCCCTGATTAGCCAATGGGAAGGGTAGCGGTCGTATGCCAATTACCATGTTTCTCTTTTATTAGATAGGATATGGTTATAATTGTTGTATTATTGTTAATCTTTTAACAACTAATTTATAAATTCAATTTATAATTTAATATGCCTAATTTATAAATTATACTTTATCATAAGTATGTATACATAGAAAAAAACATATGAACAGTTCAGTACTATCTGTGATTTCAGGTATCCAATGGGGGTGTTGGAATGGGTTACCTGGGATAAAGGAGGGAGATATTGTGTACCCAAAACACTGGTCACAAATGGATACGTAGATGAAGAAAATATTCCTGCGCTTAAGAAATTGATTGCCTTGACGAAGAGAGATGTGTACATGCATCTCACCAATTCAAGTAGAGCTTCCTGGCTCATGTTATTGGGGCACAAACAGTAGATTGTGGGTATACTGGGCAAGGAGAGGGATTTTGCATCAGAAATTCTGAGAAGGCTTCCTAGGGAAGGAGAAATTGGACCTGGGCCCCTGTCTATAGATGTTGTGGCTTTAGCTTTTGTTTTTCTTAAACCTCAGTAAAATTTAACATATTATGTTCTGGATCATCTGAAGCATAGTTTATGTCTGAAATTAATGCAGAGATATAATATTTTAAAGCTAATCAACTGACCATATTTTCTGTTTTTATTTTAATGTCTCCCAACCCACCCCCCCATAATCCTGTACTTTAAACCAAAACTATATGTAGACTATCAAATTAAAATTCATGAAGTAAAACATTCCAAAACAGTAATAAACATAAGGCAATTTTAAAAAAGCATAACCCATTATATATTTTTCTAAACAAGTTGAAGTGTCAGGTTGATTCCATAAAGAAACGTTTTTCTATTCCAATGACACAGAAATAAAATGACAGATGAACCACTTTTTTTTTTTTACCTCAGCACAAAAGGTAATGTACTGTTCTTTCAGTGGGAGAAAATTAGATATAATGAACTTGAGTGGAAGCAAATTGAGAATATTTTAATTATAGATCTAGCAAAAAGAAATCCAAAGATAAAAGGGCAAATGATATGATCAGAATGTTCACAAAAGAGGCAAAACAAGTGATATTTTAAAGCCATGTGAAATATTGAGAACATTAGAGAAATGGAGGAAAACAAGACTTTTTGGTTTGTTAAAGTAGCAAACAAATAAAAAGGATAAAGCCACTGTCAGTCTCCTCTACTGGTGGCAGGACTGTAAAGCAGTCTAATCTCTTTAGACAGTAACCTAACGGTATATATGAAGAACCTCAAAACATTTACACCATTTAACCCAGTAATTCCACATTTAGAAATAACAACTATCCTAAGGAAATACTTGAAATATGTGCTGGGGTCCAACCCCAGCAGGTCCAGGGGTCACCAAAGGTGTGGACGGAGTCGGCGAAGAAGGAATGACACGGAGACAGCATTCAGTTGATCAGCAGCCTTGCCAGGATCTCTAGCCACAATCTCTAGCCAAGTTCTGTGTCCATGTTCTCTTGCTAGGTTCTCCAGCCACCTTCTCCAGATGCTCCAGCCAGGTTCTGTAGCCATGTTCTCTCGCTAGGTTCT
>NW_006295391.1:2847288-2874457 GCF_000327345.1 Myotis davidii | reverse complement strand
TTACCCGCCTGGCACTTAGTGAAGGGGTTTTATTCCCTCCCTAACTTCAGGGGAAAATCCCTACCTGGGGAAACAACCTTTCTCAGAGAGGTGACCTT
The DNA here is from genome assembly GCF_000327345.1 of Myotis davidii. Lineage (NCBI taxonomy): Eukaryota > Metazoa > Chordata > Mammalia > Chiroptera > Vespertilionidae > Myotis > Myotis davidii. The sequence continues at coordinate 2,874,359 of NW_006295391.1, read as the reverse complement.
GGTTAAAACACATAGTGCCAAGAAGGTGAGCAAATATATTAAGAACAGTATGCCATATATGCCAGGTCCCTTGAAACAGCAAGGATGGACAGGCTCCCAGCAAATATGGAAGAAGATGCATGAATAAATACATTTAATACAGTAATCTATATATATAAAAAAAACCCAGTGGTTGTAATGCTGTAACGATCAAAGACCAGTCACCAGGAGGTACATTGGTGCATTGAGCACCTCTTGGTCCCTTCCCTTTCTCCCCACCCCCCGCCCGTGAGGCGACTCTCGCAGTGGGGGGCGGGAGGTGGCAGGGTGCGAGCTACTAGTGGCAGAGATCTAGGAACGGCAGAGGGTGGGGCACAAGCTACAAGCGGCCAGCTGAGGCAAGCGGAAGCGAGCTACTTGTGCATGATTTCATGCACGCTGGACCTCTAGTATTTATAATAAAAAGTAAAATATAAATATTCAACAATATAGTATACCCATATCATGCAGTAATTTAACCATTATGAAAAACAACTTGGAAACTTAATTTAGGAACATTCTGATATAATCCTACCTAATAAAAGAGTAATATGAAAGTTGGCCATCACTCCAACACACAAGATGGCCACCCCATGTGGACACAAGATGGCTGGCAGGGGAGAGCAGTTGGGGGTGATCAGGCCTGCAAGGGAGGGCAGTTAGGGGCAACTGGGCCAGCAGGGGAGCAGTTAGGTGTTGATCAGGCTGGCAGGCAGAAGCGGTTAGGGGTAATCAGACAGGCAGGCAGGCGAGTGGTTGGGAGCCAGCAGTCCCGGATTGTGAGAGGGATGTCCAGCTGACTGTGTAGGCCCGATCCTGTGGGATCCCTTGAGGGGGTCCCAGATTGGAGAAGGTGCAGGCTGGGCTGAGGGCCATCCCCGACCCCCTCTCCCCCACATGAATTTTGTGCACCGGGCCTCTAGTAAGTATATAAATAGCACAATTACAACTATAAAAAAAACCTTCAAAAGTCAGGAAGTTTTCTCATAATTTACTGAATCATTGGGTAAAATGCAATCATATTATTAAATATTGCTGTAATCTTAAAATTGATGCAAAGTTATAAGTATTGGTTATAATATATAAAAATTTCACAACAAAAACAATACTCAGATTCCTGGCTCACTATACTCAATTTTTATAGTAATAAAAACATATATTAGGAGTAAGAAGAAACAGTTATGGCCTTTTGTATTTGTATTTCACTTATTGTTTACTAAAGTGTGCTTAGATCCAAGCTGTCTAAGGGTTAGAGACAGGATTAATATAATTCTTTGTATTTTTCAGTTTCCTTTCCTGGAAGAGGAGAAAAACACAACCAAGTTAGTGCTGGAGATGTGTGAGATATCACAAATGCTCAGCCACACCCTTACAATGGACACATTCCTAAACTGATTATACCCAGCACATACATTCTTTTTTTTTATTGTTGTTAATCCTCACCTGAGGATAATTTCCCATTGATTTTTAAGGAGAGTGGAGGAGAGAGGGAAAGACAGAGAGAAATATTCACGATTGGTTGCCTTCTGCCCAAGCCCTGACCAGGGCCTGGGCCAGGGAGGAGCCTAAAACCAAGGTGTGTGCTTTTGACCAGAATAGAACCCAGGACCCTTTGGTTTACAGTCTGGCGCTCTATCCACTGAGCCAAACTGGGGAGGGCACACATACATTCTTTTAATCTGTGAGTGTTGCCTACTTTGTGCATTTGAACCTGTTTTTGGATGGGATGCTGGGGAAATAGGAAAAAAACAACTATAACAAAAAAGTCTGGGGGGAAATGTCAAAATGTTTATGGTTCCTGTTGAGTTGTGGCATTTGGGAAATGTATTGTTGTTTCTGTATCTTCTAAACTTTCTACACTGGATCCATGTGATGTTGACGTTAGGAAGAGTTATGATAAGCACGGGCCCTGAGTGTGCAGGTGAGGCCGGTTGCTTCCTTCCCTCATCTGGCCGAGCCCTCAGAGGCAGGTGACAGTCCTGGGCTTGATATGCTTGTTCAGAGCTTTCTCCTGGGGAGGCTGTGGCTGCTTCCATTTATTGAATTGGCACAGGGCTCTTGAAGACATCCTCACAGGATGCAGTAGTTGAAAGGCAAGGCGAGACAGCCCATGGCAGCCACTGTTGAGACATCTCGCTTCTCGTTGTGGTCAGGAAGTGGCTGGTCCTGTCCTGGCCTTGCAGGGGAGCAGAGGGTCAGCTGTGTGCTCAGGGTAGACTTGTGCTGTGAGGCTTCCATGCTGTTCAAGAAGACAGCTTTGCAGTGTCAGCGTTCACACCTGGAGAGCGTCAGCCCCTCTGGTGACAGCTGTACCCTAGCAGAGCTCTGACTCCCACCAGCGGATAAACTCAAGGCCAACGATGAGCAATCCTGGAGCTGTGGTGGGATTGCAGGCCTAGGAGAGGCAGCATGGACCTCCCTGCCCCAGAGTCTAGTTGTGATGCTTTTTAAAATGGCATCCACAATGTTGCTCGATAGAACTGGTTTTATCCAATCTTTTGAATTGGTCCAGGCAGTTGCAATCATTGTGATAGTTACTCAGCATATATGCCGGGCTCTTCGCCTAAGTATTTCATTTAGTGGAATCTTTGCTCCTATCCTTGGAGGTTGGTATCATTACCGACATTTCACAGATAAGGCAACTGACCTAAGTCTCTACCCAATTACAAGAGAGCAGATTCAGGATTCAAACTCCAGTCCTTCTAATTCTAAAGCCTGTCATGCTTGTAACCAGTTCACTGATGTTTTCCCAAATGTTGGTCATTTTAGTAGCAACTTCACTATTTTTACCAAAGTCATGGACCAACCATACTGCATTTGTTCAATATTTTTCTGTAAGTTATCTCATTATCCTCCCCCACCGCCGACCCCCACCTAAATAAATTTAGCCTCATCCTAAGCAATCATGGATACAGAATCATGGGTTTAATGGGCAGATTGCATTTTTCAAATGCATGCATTTATAAAACACACACATAATTTAAAAAAGGTTTGGTCCCTGCTCCTTTTACAATACTTGCCACACCAGAGGACAGGTACCACACTGCGGGACACGACAGTATGCTGCTTTTTAGGTTGGGCCCAAAGTGCTAACAGGTCACTAACCAGTGGTCCCTTTCTGCCTTTGTCAGAATCTGGCGCTGAGCGCCTCTTGTTGATATTTCCATCCAAGGCAAATGGTTGGTTGCTCCAAGGAACAGCACCCCTTCCCCTGGTCTTCTGTTCAGAGCTGGGTCCTAACTCGCCCTGCGCCAGGCACACTCGGTGCTGCGCCAGCTCTCCAGGTGATGGGTCGAGCCTGTCAGGCCTTTAGAGACAAAGGCAGCGGGTTTGCTCTTTCAGGAGTGACTCACCTAATTCCTTTGCGACAAAACCGGAACTTGCAGTGTTGGGGAGGGGACTGGGAACCTCCGAGGACCGCTCTGTGTTGCTTTGCAACGTGGGGCCTGGCTGGTAGGCTCAGTGCTGCCAGATGTGAGGCCATACACTTTTCATCTGGTAGCAAGTCTCTCAGGGAAAAACTAATATCATGTCAACTCTGTGCTACGAATGGATGGCGCTTCTACTGTGGTGGTGCTGTACACAGTCAGTCTGAGAAAACCTGGAAAGCAGCAAGCTTGCTTCATATGCAGAACACTGAGTCTCCAGCCAGAGTTCCCATCCAGCTCTGCCCTCTGGAAAGTTCCATCTAGTCTGGGCCTCTGTTTACTCGTCTACAACACAGCCTCATAGGCTGCTCAGATGTAGCCTGAGCGTGCGAAATCACACAATTAGATTATCTCTGCTGATGTCGTTGCTAAGTTACATTCATGCATAAAATAAGGGTCAGAGCTGTGAATTTCCTGCTTTTCCAGGCTCGAGGCAACTCTGACTGGCAAGGTGGGAGGTGGACAGAGGGTTCTGAGTAGATCCCATGGGCTTGTTGGGTTAGCTGAGTGAGATGGATGGCAACATCTTTTGTTTACATTAAGCTTCAGAAACTTGTTGGTGAGCTATGGCTTCGATGGCCTCCCTGAAGCAGAAGATGAAGAGAGGCATGAAAGAACCTTGAGAACAGTCCAGTAAAATTCTCACCCCGAGGGAAACCAGTGTGGCCAGGGATATCCACCCAATGTCTTGGCCACTGGTCCAAAAAACATACAAATAAACAAACAAAACACCACACCCCAAATGTGCTGAAAAATAGGGCAATTAGACCCAATTATTGCAAGACTCTGTTCCCATGAGATGGCAGCAAGGAAGAGGCATTTGACCTGTGTATGTGGTCATCCTGTGCGAGAGATTGAACTCATGTTGGGGCTCGCCCCGAACAGACCACGAATTAGGCAATGATGATACTAGCAAACGTTGCTATGTTTTTTCTCATACTAGCTATGTGCAAAGCATTTTAATAGAGAAGTTATTTGTCTGGAATTCTCATGACTGGGCTGTGGGGTGAACAGCATCACTTCCATTTCCTGATGAGAAAACAAGATGGGCAGGTCCTGCTGTGCCCTTGAGGCTGGCTGGGCACTAAAGGGCAGAGCAAGAGGTTCAGAGTTTGGTCTGTTTGACCCCCAAACCCAAGCTCACTGTTATATGCTACTTTCCTCTTCACTCAGCCATTCTCCTAGAGGTGTTAAGGTTTAAAAACCCATCTTTTAGCCACTGAGCCTGACAGACTATTAAGACATGTAAGAAAAAATATGTCACTGTATAAGAAATTTGAAGTTTATTACATCAGTTATCATCCAAATAGGTTTTGGAAATCACTTATCTAATTAGCCATTATGATTATTAGTCAGTTCTTTCTAGGGAAACAACTCTATCTTATTACTCAAAAATAGACACTCATTTATGTGCTATTTCTGCACAGTCTAGACGTCAGCTTCTGACAGTTTTGACAACAGGGGAAGGGATTCCTGTTCTTTTTGTGGAACATCTATTGGTTACACGGAGTCCTAGCTTATAAACATTCATCATGGACCCCCACAGGCTCAGCTCTCACCTATTTCAGAGCAGCAGAGCAGTGGTTCTCAAACTTGGCTACACACCGGAACCACTGGGAGTGACTGTTCACGCACAGAACATCAGAATCCCTGGGGGTGAGACCCAGGTATCCTAAAACTCCCAGGTGTCTCCAAGGGACATATCTGTTTGAGCACCTCTTGCTCGTAGTGTAAATAGTTGCATGCATTTCTAGGCAAAGACTCACAACTTCCTCTCTTTGCAGGCATGCCAGGACATGAAACAATGATCTCAAACAGGGTCATATGTTAGAGTCACCTTGGGGGAAGGGGCTAAAACCAGGCTGATGCTGCCCTGGCTGGAGAGCTCAGTTAGTTAGAGTATTGTCCCTCTATGCCAAGGTCGCAGGCCCGATCCCCCATCAGCACATACAAGAATCAACCAATGAATGCATAAATAAGTGGAACAACAAATCTCTCTCTCTCTCTCTCTCTCTCTCTCTCTCTCTCTCTCTCTCTCTCTCTCTCTCTCTCTCTCTCTCTCTCTCTCTCTCTCTCTCTCTCTCTCTCTCTCTCTCTCTCTCCCTCTCTCCCTCTCTCTCTCAAATCAATTCCTTAATAAAAATTAAAAATACACACACACACACACACACACACACACACACAGACTGATGCCTGGGCCCCATTCTCACCCGAAATTTATTACATGGCTCCGGGGTAGGGGTGACTCAAACATCAGTACTTTTTAGAAGTCCTTTCGGTCACTCTAATATGCAACTAGGTTTCAAACCACTGATTCACACCTACTAATCTTGGGAAGAGGCCTGAGGCTCACGTTTATTATGTTTATGCTACATTAATTTCCAGTAAGGCCTGATGCTTCTCACCAGACATCTTCCGGATTCTGACATTAAGAGTTGAATAGTAAAAAATTCAGTTTAAATAAGAATTTTCCAGCAGCGTAGGTCTGAACATATTGCCAGCTTAAGTTATTGAACACCAATGCTAGCAAGTCTTGGAGACATGGCATAGGGGGTATTTGTGAGGGGACAGGAGGTCTATTTTAGTTGATCTATTTGGCCTTGTTTCCTGCAACTTGAAGCCTTATTTCCCTCACATAAATGAAAGGCTTAAAACAACAAATCGATGACCATATCACATTATATTAGAACAATGGAAATATTCAAACTACTTAATGTAAAATAACCATGCTTGTATTAACTATTGAATAGTAGGTAGCTATTTGTGGTTTGAATTTGTTCCCATTGTTTTGGCCCATTGGTAATGCTTTCTTCTTCTATCGTGTGGAGCTTGCTCTTTTATATTTCCTTTCGCTCTTCAGACTGTAATAGTGCTGAGTCCAAAGTGGCCCCTTCATCATGGTGAGGAAGAACTTTCCTAATGATGCAGATTTCGAAATTAAACCTAAAATGTTTGCTGCAAAGGTGCCAGGCACCCATTATCCATCACCGTTGCTGTACAATCACCTAATTCAGATAGAAATCATCTTTGCAAACGGCAATCAATTTTTGCTGCTACTTTTTGCTTTCTTGACAATCCGATCAGTGGGCTGTGGAAAAGTGCTTGGACTTGATTACTGACACGGTTGATAATCACTGTGGTTTTTGGCAGAGCTCAGGCATTATTTCACAGTCCTGCATTGCAATGGGGAATGGGTGTAACTTTAAAATACAGCCAACGTTCCTGTGGCTTTAGCTGACACCACGGAATGCACAAACTCAAGCACAATTCTTAGGAGGCTTCATTCTTTTACGGTGGTTTGCCACGGACCGCTCCACACGCAAGGACAGGGTAAACAGACGTGGGGCCGTGGAGGTCCTAGGTGGTCCCGCAGCTCAAGGAGCCCTCTGCTGCGGAGGCCTCTGGGAACCACGCTTGGGTCCCACCGAATGCCCAGGACATGCATCCTTCCACTTGGAACTTTGGTTTTGAAAGGAAGGAAACATTTAAAGGTATATGTATGCCTCACTGTGCTGTCTTCCAAAGGCAGAGAGATTGACTAGTGCAGGCCCAGTGTTTTATTTGGATCCAAATGTTGATAAAGAAACCAAAGGAACAGAGACCTGTAAATATGGCAGACAACTTTTTGGAAGTGATGGTGAAAGAATAAATGACGGATGAAAGCAGAAAAATCTATATTAAGTGACTGCTTTTCACTCTTTCTGCCAATCCCTATCCTCGATTTTTAAATAACATTTTAAAACATTTCGAACAAATCAGCAATGCCATGGTTGAATGCTCTTGGAACAGAATGAGTCTGATTAGTCCAAAACCATCTCAGCAGGCAATCCAAGGACTAGAAAGGTTTTAATTTCTTTTTTTAAAAAAACAACAACCTCTATCAACAAGGGTGTCAGTTATAAAGAGGAACACCTGTCTTGCTAGAACCTAAACTAAGATGTCTAATTCCTTTCACATAAGTCATTGCACAGCTGTCAGACCTGTGAACAAGTTTCGGACACTTGAGAGCTGTGACTCTGAGCCAGTGACCCGGAGGCCCTCTGTCCCTATTATCACTCCCCTGAGCCGCCTGCCACGGCAGACTACACAGTCATTATAGAAGACAGCATCACCCAGTGTTGCTTGAGATTCCACCAGCATGTGTTCAGAAAATTATCAGTATTTCTCTAATTCAAGTAGCACTTACTTCTGATTGCTTTTGGTCTGGATGCCCCCATCCCATTTAGTGACACCACCACCCACCAAGTCACTAAAATCAGAAACTGTCCTTATTTTCTTTGTGAGGAACCCTGGCTGGTCTACCTCTGATGTGCCCTGTGAATCCTACCTCTCGTCCAGTGTTATCACCTGACTTCAGGCTCCCATCATGACATCATCCAACAGCTAAGAAACCTTTTAGCTCATCCCACACGTATTTGTTCTTCACGTCGCTGCCAAATTTTCATTTTGAACCAGAGATCGAATAATCTCATTGTGATGTCTAAGTTCTTCCTTGGCTCGTCAACTATGTTCAAATTCCTTATGTGATTCACCCTGCTCCCCTACCACTGGCTCCAGCTGGCTCTGCCTCCTGGACTCTCGCACCGGGCTCCTCAGCCTGGCTCTCCTGGGCTGCTTTTCCTTCTCAGAGAGTATGTGGGGTCCTTCCATGTTTATAGGCAGTTGCCCTGCTGCTTCTTCTGCCTATAACCTCCGTTATTTCTTCAGCTGTCATAGTTGACTCTTCTTGCAAGTTCAAATGTTCAAAAGTCTTTTCTGTCTGAGGAAAGATGGAATACTCCTTTCTTGGTCCCTTTAACACTTAGTGTGCCGATGGTCACACTCCTCCCCAGGGCCACTCATCCCACAAACAGTTGTGCATGTGCCCGGACGGTGTTGCTCAGTGTTTGAGCATTGACTTATGAACCAGGAGGTCACAGTTCGATTCTCAGTCAGGACACATGCCTGGGTTGTGGGCTCCATGCCCAGGGTGGGGCATGCAAGGATGCAGCTGATTAATGATTCTCTCTCATCATTGATATTTCTATCTCTGTCTCTCTATCCCTCTTCCTTCCTCTCTGAAATCATCAAAAATATATTTTAAAAAACACACAAAAAAGTTGTGCATTTAAGTGCTTTTAACAAGAATTCCTGGGTGACCAGACATATTTTTTTGAATCCTCACCTGAGGTTATTTTTTCCATTGACTTTTTTAGAGAGAGTGGGAGGGAGAGGGAGAGACAGAGAAAAACATCGATGTGAGAGAGACACTTCGATTGGTTGCCTTCTGCATGTCCCTGACCAGGGCCCATGCCCCTGACCAGGCCTGGGAGTGTGCAGCCGAGATAAGTGCCCTTGACCAGAATCGAACCTGGGACCCTTCAGTCCACAGGCCAATGCTCTATCCACTGAGCAAAACCGGCTAGGGCGTGACCAGACATCTTATTCACCCTTCTGTTCCCAACATTTAGCACTATATTTCTCCAAAATAGATGCTCAATAAACGTCATATTGAATTAGGATTACGGAGCACCACCTTTCTGCATGGTAGTTCTTGGGAGGCACTGGGGATTGGATAACAGGGATTCCAGCCCAATCCCCCCTCGGATCTGCCATTATGCATTGCATGGGTTGATCTGTATGCCACTTGAGTTCCTCCTGAGCTTAAACATATGGGAAGACCAAGCCTATAGGTAAAAAACGAATTCTCTCCTGCATCATCTGTGCAGGCTAGCCTTTTCATTGGCTCCCAGACCTTCTAATCTCTCCCCCTGCTGTCCTTGCCTTTGCTCCTGTGTCTGTACCATCCAAGCCACTCTAAAGGCCAGCTCACACTGCACCTTCTCCCGCATGCCTGCCCTGTGTCTTCCTCACTAGGACTTTAGAATCTCTTTTTCACTGTTCAGCATTTTATTACACACAGGTTTCTTCTGCTTGCTAATTATTTGCCTTGGTAAATTTTTTTCCACCCAATTCAACTGAGAACTAATTTAGTTGTAGCTTAATGTTTCCAACAGTTTCTCTCTTGGAGGCCCTGGCTGCGCCGTACCAGATAGCTAAGTTTTAAAAACTGCCTAAACCTCAAATGTAAAGTGGGGAAAACAATAGTGCCCATCTTGTGGAATCTAGAAGGGAAACCATACTAGAGACACTTTGTGCTTTACCAGTGTAAGTCTCAAAAGGCTGATTAATGGACTTGAAGAAAAAAGGTTCTTTTTTAAATAAATGGTTTATTTTAGGGGAAAAAAAAGAACAGTTCTAATCAGAGCCCGTTGAGATGGATTTGTCTTCTACTCAAAGCCTGCATAAGCAATGACTGATGCTTTGAGATCTTTATCATATTGCTGGATGAGTGTGATGACGAGTTTGGCAAAAAGTAATGTCCCAAGTGGTTCTTAGAACCCTTCTTCCACCGTGACGGCGGAGCAGCCAACACCGGCGCTGAAGCTGTGGTTTGTTCAGCGATGTCTTGTGGCCCAGATGTACCACACGAGCTTATGAATTGTCCTAAAACACACAGAATATGATTCATTAGATAGTAACTAATAAACTCAGAGTATTTTGGGGGCCATCATACTCAGACTCAAAGATCATTGAAATAAATGCGAGGCATTTCTCCTGAAAGATGTCTACTCATTCCTCTGCCAAGAGAAGAAACTAAAAAAGCACAACCCCGTCCCTTCAACTCAATAACCTCGGAAATATTTGTTTTAAAACCATTCCATTTTGCTTTCTTTATTTCTTGTATCTCATCCAGAATCTCTGAATTAACATGGCAAAAGTCCACAGTTTGAGTTTGGTGAAAACAGTATAACTCTTCTCTGTCTTTCACAGACTTTGCTCCTTGGGCCAGAAGCCCGGCTCATTTGGACACAGCTGCACCCTGAACTTACAGTGCTGGTTAACATTCCCACTTCTAGGCATTCATTTGGTTTATGTGTTCCAGAAAGTTTTCTGTTCCCTGACTAAATATTTCACTGGGCTGTACCCACAGATCTGTATCCTAGCTCAGTGGCTAATTTTTTTAAGACTGTGATTTAAAGACCTATCGGAAAAGCCTCATCTTTTCACCATTGGAAATGAGGCCTGCCCTATACACAATTTTAATGTAGATTAAGTTTTGTCTTTGACCCTAAATTTCCCCTTGCAGGGCTCTTTTTACATCCAGGGAGCCAAATCTGTAGGTATTATCTGGTGTCTCATTCTTAATCCGGGTAGCTGTACCCTAATTTTCATTAAGCCATTACTAGCTCATTATGTGTTGGCAATTCACATCTGAAGCTTGTGTGCCTGAAATTTAGAAATATTTTAAGACCCGAAGAATAAAATTTTAACGGCAGGAGTCAGGTTTTACTAGTATGATAGCCATGATTTTATTAGAGTTATAATATTTTGGGCAGCAAGCTTTGATCTGTATTTACCAAATTAAATTGGTCTTATTGGATCTATACTTACTATAGGAGATGTTTCCCATGAATAATGACCAAGAGTCAACTAGTTGTTCATTGATACAGAGTTCATTAATTAAGACACAACCTATATAATAAAAGCCTAATATGCAAATTGACTGAATAGTGGAATGACTGGCTGGTGGGGAGCAGGGCCAGCAAGCGGGCAGTGCCAGGCCAGCCAAGGTAGGTGCCAGCGGGCAGAGGGAGGGGCTGGCGATCAGAGGGCATCAGTGACCAGTGGTGGTGGAGGGGCGGTTGGGGGGTGGGGCTGGCTGCTCACCAGCTGGCCCCATCCCTCAGTTGCCCTGCTGGTTGCCTCCCGCAGAGGGAGGCCACCGGCGGCAGTGGCAGGTGATGGGGGGTGAGGCTGGCCAATTGCTGGCTGGCACCATCCCCCCCATCGGCCCACGGGTTGCCTTCTGCAGAGGGAGGCCAGACTCGGGGGAGGGGGCTTAAGCCATCAGTCAGACATCCCCCTAGGGTTCCTGGTCTGTGAGAGGGCACAAGGGAACCCCTGAGTGCATGAATTTTTGTGCACTGGGCCTCTAGTAGATTATAGAAGGAATAAACCCACCCATTGAAAAACAGTTAGATGCTGGATCACTCACTGTATGGAGGTATGGGGAGCCAAGAGCCAGGGTAGCACAGGAGCACAACCTAGTGACTCATTGTGCTGGTGAGGTAGCCACCATGACATCTCTGTGTGAAATGAATATGATTTCTTTTTCATAGACACAGAAACTGGTAGTCTTGCTCAGGTGACCTGACCTATGTCTCTCACTTCTCCCTGTGCCTCAACTTATCTATAAGATTCAGGATATGGGACAAATGATTTCCAAGTTTCCCCACTTACTTTGATCCTTACTGAATAGTGGGACAAGTTCTGTCCAGTTCTCCAGAGACATGTCAGAGGTGAGGAGACACTTGCCTCAGTGGACAATCAGGATGGGGCAATGAGAGAGGCTGGAGAACTCTCTGAGCTGCGTGCAGATTGTTCTGTTGACATCTGCTCAGGTCCAGGACCCCGAATTAAAAAGGGTGGGTCTTGAGAGCTCATTGCTCTGACACACAGCTATTCAGAACTCTGGTTCCCCGGGTCATGTTACCACTTGCTTCTCTATCTTCTCTCCTCCTCTTCTCAGGCATGCCCGACCAATGACTAGGTCAACAGTTGAGCTCTGTAATCTGGCAGACCTTTCTCAGGGATTAAAGGGAAGCCATCCTGTGGCTGCTGTGGTGACTGGTGTGCTCTCTAGGATGGCCGTGCACAGAAAATACACTCCACAACAGACTCTATCTAGTATGCTATGTTGACTGCTCTATGCATTCCCTATGGAATAGTGGTATGATGAGGAAAATGGAAGGCATGACATTTTAATAAGTCATAACATTTTTAAGGGATCAGAAAAACACACAATTACCTTGTACCTATTTGGAATGGTTCCAGAAGTTATGTGGAATAACTTCTTACCTCTCATCAGACTGTTAGAGAGCCTGGCCAGGGTTATGCTCCTGTATTTTTAGAGTATTTGTGAACTAGAGGGTTTTCTCCATCAGAATTTAAGCTACTTAACGAGGCACTTCGTTATTTCTTCTAGGGAGTTAATAGCATCATTCTGTAGAGCAGTGATTCTCAACCTTCTGGCCCTTTAAATACAATTCCTCATGTTGTGACCCAACCATAAAATTATTTTCGTTGCTACTTCATAACTGTAATGTTGCTACTGTTACGAATCATAATGTAAATATCTGATATGCAGAATGGTCTTAGGCGACCCCTGTGAAAAGGTCGTTCGACTGCCAAAGGGGTCGTGACCCACAGGTTGAGAATTGCTGCTGTAGAACTTTTTGTGAGAATGGAAATGCTGTACAATTAGCTACTAGCCTCATGGCTATTGAGTGCCCTGAAATGTGGCTAGTGTGGGTGGGAACTGGATTTTAATTTGTTTAATTTTAATAAATGTAGATAGCCAGCAATGACTATTGGCTGCCATATTGGACAGCACAAGTCTGGAATACTACTGAATGGCTTATTAGAAACAGACGCAATCATTAATGTTGAGTTGAAGTGAATATTTTGATTCTTCAGGACACTTGCCAAAAATGTAGTTTTTCCCTGTGGTTTTCAAAAGTCTAACATAAATTTATTCTCCATATTATAGATCTTCTATTCATATGATACGTCAACTAAAAATTTATTTGATTTCTGGACCTACACAGTCATTATCACTAGAACCCTGTTTCAGGGACTGCAGGACCAAGAGGGTTGTGGGGGAAATTCCCACAGTGATGCATAACAGTTCTGCTGTTTCCATAAATATTCCCCATAGATTCTCACAGTGCTTCCTAGATCGTTTCCCAGTGAGAATAGGAAATGGGATAGTTCATGATTATTTCCACTCTGTCTTCACTGACGGGGAGGACACAGAGCAGAACTTGCTGTTGGAAGATGTCTGGGTTTGAATCCTAGGTCTGTGCCTCTGGAAGAATTATTTAAATCTTTATAACTTAGACTTTTTTCACTTATCAAATGAGAACAATCAGAATTCTTTTACTCTACATGCCTTTCAGAGTTGAAGTGTAAGAATCTTTGACTTAAAGTGTGTCAGTCTTCCTGAGCTATAAAACACTGTACAGATACGTATGGTTATGGCTATTGTTTATTTCAATTGAGACTGGAATATTCATATTGGGCCTCATAGTATATTTTTCAATACCTGAAACTAATTATTCAGCTTCTCCTGGTGGTAGACACAGACTTATTCCTAAGTATATTCAGGATCTTAACATACTATATTGTAGGCCTCATAGTCATGAACTAGTATTTATTAGGTGCAGTCTGCATGGTATGAAGCTGATCTCTGTGTCACAGATTGGCTAAATGAAGCCAGCTTTCCTGGAACAGGAGAACATTTATAGAGTTCCCATTCTCATATTCTATATTGGCTTTCTGAGATAGGGAGAAATCTTGATTCTTGTCCTACCTATAAAACAGATTCACTGCATGACTTGGAACATTCATTTAATCTATATGTAGATTCTTGAGAAGGGAGATTAAGTTTGAGATAGCATTTTTTTTTTTATCTTGGTTAGGTGATTCGTTGATATGCTTTTAAACTCCTTAAAGATAAGGGGCACGCCTAATTCTTCATTCTTTCTGAAAGCTGTGCTCCTTAAATCAATTGTTGAGAAGTATAATACACTTATAGTAAGGTTGTTAATTTAACTCTCACTGCAGGCAAATGCACACAGAAAATTCAGCTTCTTTATTTTTCTATAGCTGATCAAATCTTTCTCTTGAACTTTTAATCTGTGAGGGTTTGAGGAATATATTAAGTATCAATAGCTGCATAAAAAATTACCCTGAAGTTTAGTAGTTTAAAACAACCAACCTTTATTATCTTACATTTTCTGGGTCAGGAACCTGGGGGTGGCTTTTCTTGGTCCTCTAGCTTAGGATCTCTCAGAAGGCTGCATTCAGGGTACCATCTAGGTCTATTTCTGGCATGACCAGCAGCCCAGGATGCTTAAGACTGAGTGGTTTCCTGGGATGTGGGCTTTCAGTGCTAATGCCTTGGGAAAAATGGGCAGCATTGGTTACTTTAGCTGGGTTTCACGTCAAGCCTAGATCGAGGGACAATCTTACAAGCTCATCTGTGTCCTCAGGCAGGATTTAGTCCTCATGAATTGTTGGACTGACGGCCTAAGTTCTTCTCTGGCTGTTGGCCAGAAGCCTCCCTCGGTGTCTTGCTACATGGACCTCTCCTTTGTGGTAGCTTATTTTGTCACAGCAAGCAAGGAAAGAGGAAGAGAGGTGAGCCAATCTGAAAACAGAGCCTCTTTTGATCCTAATCTCCAAAGTCACATGCCAACACTTTTGCTGTATTTTCTTAGATGCAAGTCACTAGGTCAGAACCTTACTCAGTGGAGAGTGGATTATATATACAAGCCAAAAGGAAGGAAGTGAGATCATTAGGAGCCACCTTAGAAAATGCCTACCACAAGGACAAAAAATTAACTCAATTTGGCAAACGTGGGTAACAGTACCTTTTGGATAATCATTCAGAATCTCAGATTTCCTTCCCCCCCTTTTCTGAAATGGTTTCTCAGTCCATGGCAAGAAGAAGGCCTTGTGCAGTGGGAAAGAGGCACCTCAGCCCCATGTCTGTGCTGCCCTGGCGCCTCTGTTCTCTGCAGTGATGTCCCTTTTATGCCCGGTGACGGCTTGCCCTGTTGCTCAACAGCTGAAGTTGGCAGCTGGTGGACATGTGATCTGCCATCTCCTGGTTCAGTTGGGCTTGACTGTCCTCTTGCTGATTTGGTGCCACTTCCATTTTTGAGGACAAGCTGTTCCTCCCACCTGACCAGCTAGCCCAGCAGGCTCCCCATGTGGCGCCTCTGCTAAGCTCTCCACCCAGTACCATAACATACAACCAGCTTCCATTCTCAGGGCATGTGGACATTCCTAGGCACTTTTGATACCATAGAAGGGCCAAGGGAGCCTCTGGGGGGCTAAAATGAATGCCCCCTCTACCCCCCACCTGCTTCCCACACAGTCACATTGCACGACCCATGTCCCGCTGATGTAGCTGTTCTGTGGCAGCTTGCTCTGCATCTGCAGTGCAAAAGGAGGCCAAAACCCCTCTCCGTTTGGCTTCCCTACCAACCTGTATGAATGGCATTCTAAGATTACGTCCCAGTCTGGGTGGAGGACGGGGCATGGGTCAGGGGGCATGTCATGGTGCTCAGTTCCCTTTGTGGCCTCCTCCTTCCATGTTCTGTCCTGAGCTCTCCCCATCCAAGTCACGAGGTTAGACTCCCCTCGTCGGCCGGACCTGGCGCTTACTCTGTTAAATGAGAACAGGGCCGCTTGGAGTGTCCTTTTCTCTCTGCCCGAAGCTTGGCTTTCATGACTGTGATCTTGACGTAGGTTTGTAAAAGTCGGATTTGTGACTCCAAGGTGATCAATGGCCTCTCATTCTTTGCAGCAGTAAGCTTTTTGGCTGAGCTGGAATGCTGACACTATGAAGGAACAGAATTTAAGGGGAAAAGGAAAATATCTCTTAAAGATGCCAGAAATAATATCTTCATTACACACATTTGTTTTTACAGCTGCAGGTGACTTCCTGGAGAGACCAACAGCCCTGGCTTGGGGTGCACGGGCCTCCTCATTCTAGTGGGACCAAGATGGCCTACAAATGGACGGATTATTACTTTTTAAGTATATTTTTATTGATTTCAGAGAGGAAGGGAGAGGGAGAAAGAGAGACAGAAACTTCATTGATGAGAGAGAATCACTGATTGGCTGCTTTTTGCACACCCCACACTGGGGATAGAGCCTGCAACCTGACCCGGAATAGGATCTTGGCCTCCTGGTTCATAGGTTGACACTCAACCACTGAGCCGCACCGCTGGGCTGGAGGGATTATTTTGGGAAAAAAACACATACACACAAAACTCAAAAAACAGATTTTCTATTGAGACTGCTGTGAATCCAGTATTTTCCTGCCAAGAAGCTAGGGTCTCCCAGGGTTAAGTGAATACCCCTCCCCCCCATATTGAGAGTGCTGAAAAGAATGTGTGCGTGCGAAAGTGGGGTGAGGGAGGTGCTTGTTAGGGAACAAGGACAGACAGTGGAATGTATGGCAAGCAGGCAAAATAGTGAGGACCTATAAAATGTCCACAGTGGGAACAAAATGGTTAAATCGTTCTCCTCTCCCCAACCCTCCCAAGCAGCTGCATCGAGGGGGGAGTTTGCCATGGAAACACAGGAAGTGTCAGAGGCCTGGGCAACAAGGAGGCTTTTCTTGTGGCAGTGGAAGTGGAAGGAGTTTTCTTCCCACCGCAGCGCCCGGGGCTAGACAACACTTCTTTCTGCAGTGGCACAGGATGCAGAGACTGAGGTGCTATTTATGGCAGCCAGCAGCCAGGGGTGGCAGTTTGCCGAATTTATTTGGAGAAAGCAGCCTCTGACAAATGGGATTGATGGAAAATTTGAATTAAAAGTGAGCTTTGAGCAATTGCAAATGGACGGCATTAACTAATTGGCATTAAAAGTCTCGACCCAGGAGAATGGTCACTTCAACCCAGACGGCGTGACATAGACAGAGAGGGACTCGGTGTTGGACGCTGGGAGAGCCGGATCTGAAAGTCAGAGGAAGGACCTGTAAATAGGACCATGGCAGAGGTGCTTCCCTCAGCACATCTGGCCAAGGGTGTTTAAACTTCTTAGTCATGAGGGATTGATTGTAAGTTACCATCAGCCCTCCACTGAATTAAATATAACGTAAACTGCATATACTAGTAACATCCAGCTTAAGTTATCGGCATGTAAATTGCATACACTTCTTTTTCCTTAATGCGGTTAGAGCCATTCTCAAGGCATTCTTTAAATCAAATTTGTAATAAAGTTGACAGTTAAAGACCCCTCCTCTTAATATTACATACGTTTGTTTCACTGGGAGGATCTGAATAAAATTTGTTGCCCAGACTGGGCAAACCAGGCATATAGCTCCCCTTACAGAGAGTAACTAAATGAAGTCAAGCCCCCCCCGCCCCCCCCGCCCCCGGTGTGTGGACCATGATTTATAAAAGCAAAGGACACAGGGAAAGGGGAGAGATGAGAGAGGCCAACTGGGATGTAAAATCAGAGAGAAAGGAGGGCATGCCGAGGGTGCGAGCATGTGAAGGGCGACGTGACTGTCGAGGCTGTGAAGATGGGGAAGAAGGGACTTGCATAACTTTGCATGTGTTTTAGCTTTTGGCTGGAGAAAGAGAAATGAAAGTTTGGGTGAGGAGGAAGGATGGAAGTAGAGGGCAAAGGGGGGCTGTTCCATCCTGGCTCCAAAGTCCAATGTGCAAGCCCTCTGGAGAGAGGAATTGTTAGCAAAAGCAGAAAAAAAACACCTGCTTTTCTGTGTGACTCAAGTGGAATGGCGGAGGGGCGTTCCTCCCAGTGATAAACTGAATGTTGTACCTCTCAGATATCCTGACGGATTGCTGCCACTGTCTCATTAGAAAATAGTGTTTTTCTGTTGGAATACCTGTAACTGAGGTGGTGATGAGGCACTGCCCAGGTGACTTCTTTTATTTTCCATTTAATCAAAAGTGTGTGTGTATATATTACATTTGATATTATTTTATATTAGTTTTAGGTTTACAACATAGTGGTTAGACAGTCATATACTTTACCAAGTGTTCGCCCTGATATTTCCAGTACCCACCTGGCACCATGCAGCTATTACAGCAGGCGCTTCTTGAGGCCATCCACCAGGGAGGGGTCTAGATGAGAAGAGGAAGCCTAGGGTGTGAATCACATGGTGATTCATTTGTAAGTGCTCATGAGACACCGCCTGAGAAATTCTGGTTGCAGTGAGATTTTCCTGGGGGACCACATAAGAATGTGGGGACAGGTGTAACTGGTATTTTACTGGTTTTTATTAATATGCTCTTCTGAACCAGGTTATTGAAGCATGTTATTGTCCCCATTTCAGTAGTTAAGCAGTCGAGGTGTAGCAAACTTAAGTGACATGTTTACTGCATCAACACAAGAGATGGTAGAGCCAGGATTTAAACCCATATTTATCTACCACCAAAGCTTATTCACATTACCACTACTGTATGAGCTGTATGTGTCTACTGCCAATACAATCCCAGAAGCAGTTGAAACAAGAGGAAACTTAAAAAGGGCATGAGTGACATTGATACTTCAGAGATGGTGACCAGGTCCACTAGATAGTCAACAGAGTCCTGAAAACAGTGGGTCCAGGTAGGGACTGGAATCATCTCTGGTCATGAGAGGAGGAATGCTTTGTCTAAACAAAACTCACATGGGCAACTTTACTAATGGCTGCTCTTATAATCAAGTGTTTAGGCATATGAGTATTAAAGGTGGGCCTTGGCTCACCAGTGATTGTGTTGTCTTGGCCAAGTTGCTTACCTTGCCTGAATTCCATTTTCCGTCTATAAGATGAAGAATGTGAAAGCCTCTGTTTTGTAGGATTGCTGTGGCCGATTACATTTCAAATGGTGACCACACTAATACCACCCCTCCCCCCCATCCCAAATGCATTTGAATTGTGACTGACATCCTCCCACTGAAAGCTGAGGTCTATATTTTCTCCGTGTGATTCCAGGCAGACTTGACTTCTCTCACCAGTAGATGTGACATGACTTCCAAGGCCAGGTCATAGAAAGGGTACAGTCGCATCTGTTCCCTCCCTCAGGACACCTGCCCTTAGCACTCAGCTACCATGCTGTGAGGAAGCACAAACTAACTCACATGGAGAGGTCAAAGTGGAGAGCAGCCAAGGCCCCCAGCTTACAGCCCCCACCAAACACCAGACATGAGCGAAGAAGCTTGCAGATAATTCCAGCTCCCAGCCTTTGAGTTCCATCTGAGGCTCTAGACATCATAGAGCAGAGACCAGCTGTCCCCGCTGGGCCCATCCAAATTCCTGACCCACAGTATCAGCGAGCATGATTCATTGCTGAACTGGGGGGTAATTTGTTATGCATCCATAGTAACTGGAACAAAGCTGGATACCATGTAAATAATACAAAAGAAATGTAAGATGGCCAGGGAATTTATGTAACTCATTTCCTGTTCATTAATTTAATGTGCATTGCTAGGCCCAGTAGACTTAATCAAGAGTCAGTTCCGGTATCTAACAACTTAGTAGCCAGATTGTCAGTAAATACAACCAAAACAAGAAGGCACAAGGATACTTTATATTGACATATTAAACATGGTCCCTGGTCCCTTTCAGCCTTTGCAGAACAAACAGAGTTGTTTACTGGTCTCTAACACATATTTTAGCTGAGTGCTCACTGATTTACTTTTAACTAGAGTTCTGTTCAGGAATAAGGAAATTCTAATAGGTAGGAAAGGGATGGCCAACCTTAGCTCTTGTCATGTAGGAGCTCATAATAATAAAACTTTATGGATGGTCTTACATGGGGTTTTTGCATTCTTTATTCTCAAGTGGGTTTATTAATGCATTTATATAGGCCTAGCATAGAGGCACATAATGGCTATAAAACAGAATGGTCTTACTAGGATGTGTGTTTGCTTCTGCTTGCAGCTGTTGAGATATATGATAGGGTGTATGCGTACCAAAGAGAAATATGTAGCACTATGTGGATGAAACAAAGAAACCAGTGACCGCTTTTGGCATCTACATGAAGTGTTTTAACAAATACAGTTCTGGGATGGAATGGAAACCTGGAGAGGATCTGGTAAATCGCCACATTCCCAGATGCTATGCAAATACATGGCAACCATCCCACCCTTGGAGGAGAAAGAAATAACATAGGAGGGTTGGGCAGGCATACAAAGGCATTATGTAACTGCTGAGAGCTCTGAACGTCTAAGGTTTTACCCTCTTTGCACGCTGACAGGTTAGGCTGCCACAGTTTCAGGGATGCTGGTAGGAGAGTTGAGACTCCCGAGCCAGAGGCAAAGGGCAGCATATTAATCATGGCAATAGCAGTAGCCAGAGAATCAGCATTTTGCACCAACCCCCAAGCCCCAGTTCCCACAGGGTGTCTTGAAGAGGGCAGATGACACCTGCAAACACAGTGGGTGTATTACAGAAGAAGAACCCTGAAATTAGGGAGCCTGCATTTTGTATAATGTGCAGTCAGCATGCTTGACCTTTGAGAGAGAGAGAGGGAGAGATTGGTAGATAGATAGAGATGTTCTTTATTATACTGTGCTAAGCATATCTGCTCTTTGCTTCTGAAGGGAAAAAACCTCTCTCTCCCATGCTGTAAGAAAACCTGCTCTTTGCTCTGGAGGGAGACAGTATCTATATTTCAAGGCTGTTTGTTATATGAATATCCTTAGAAAATAGTTCAGAACAAAGGGCAGTCAGTATCTCTGCTTACAAGATGTGCTGAAACATTGAGAAATCCATGGAAAATGGTCTCCTAACAATAATCTTCAATCTTTAGAGGATCCGAAGAAATTGCAAAACAACTATATGGTTTGGCCAGGGATCGAAGGTCAGTGGCATCTGTATGTATCAGGAAAAGTAGTGATAAATTCAAGTAGAGATACTTGAATTTGTATATTTTCCCCTCTAGACTATATTTTACAGTGACCCCCATCACTAGGATAGCAAAGAAAACTTTAAAAAATGCAATTTGCCTTTAGTTCAAGTTTGTCTTTTCATATTTGTTTGTGGAGCTAGTAACCACTGAGACCTCTGAGCAGCATAATTTACAATGATGCTGTGAAATAGCAGAGTACATATTTATTCTTCCCAGTTGATAGGAGAGGAAATTCACCCTCTGGCTGGTATGAGGGAGAAAAAACCCCAAGTGACAGGTTGGTAGTGGCAAATGCAGAAAGATAGTAAGAAAGGCTGAACTCTCCAGACGTGCTTGAAAGAATAAAGGGGCCTCATTGGACCTCAGCTGCTTTGGGTTAGAGGAGATGTTTATTATTCACTGTTTACTTTAAAATCCATTCTCTACCCTTTCACTGCTCTGTTAATTGGCTGCAGCCCTCTGTGAAAAAGAAACTAGACAAATTGCTTATTGGCTCAGGGAAATGGCAAGAAAGTGTGTGTGTGTGTGTGTGTGTGTGTGTGTGTGTGTGTGTGTGTTTCTCAGCTATTGCTGTGGAAAACAACAAAAACAAAACTTCTTGACAAATTAACATCCAACTATATACCCATTTGGGTCCAAACGATACCATCTGTGTGGTCTAGAAATCAGGACACTGAGCAATTTCATATAAATTGATCTCTGCCTAGAGAATTAGCAGAGACCTGTGGAGACGCAAATGCGAAGCCATAGCTCAGGTTGCAAAGGATTCCCAAAGATTTTGACTGAAGATGATCTCACAGCGCAGAATTTTGAAACAGGCAATTTAAGAATTCACCATAAACAATAACTTGAGATCACAGAACATTGTGATAGAGACAATATAATAATTTTGCTTTAAATAAGTAGTGGGATAAAAAGAGTAAGTAGAACCTATAAGGGAAGAATAAGACAAAATGAAAAAATGTGTAGGAAGATTTGAAAAAACAACCAAATAGTTGAATTCTGTTGCTGGACAACATGGAGCAGCCTCTCTCTCTCTCCTTTTTTTTTTTTTTTGTCTTACCCCATTGTGTGTATTTTATTTTATTTATTTATTAACATTTAAAAAAATTATTGTTTAAAGTATTACATATGTCTCCTTTTACCCCTTTTGACCCCTCCCTGGTCACTCCTATCCCCCAGGACAAGCCCCCCCTGCCCCAGTGTCTGTGTCCATTGGTTATGCTAATATGTGTGCATACAAGTCCTTTGGTTGATCTCTTACCTCCCCCCTTCCCACCACACACCCCCTCCAACCCTCTCCTGCCTTCCTTCTGAGGTTTGACAGTCCGTTTGGTGTTTTTGTTCATCAGTTTATGTTGTTCATTATATTCCATGAGTAAGATCATGTGATATTTATCTTTCTCCAACTGGCTTATTTCGCATAATGCCAGCCTCTCTCTCTTAGTGGTTACAGCTGATACTCTGGGAAAAAAATACAAAAAATAAGTACCTGAGAACCCTGAAAAGAATTTGTTACCAGCAGACCTGCTCTAAGTGAAATACTAGAGGAAGTTAATTAGGCTGAAGGGAAATGACTCTGAAGGCAAACATGAAACTTCAAGAGTGAAAGAAGAACAGTAAAAATGGTAAATATCAAATGCTACATTTCTCCCCCTAAGTTCTTTAAATACAGCTGGGACATAAAAGGGAGAAGGCAATGGGGCATATAGGATTGTAGGGTTTCTATATTTTACTTGTAGTGACAAAACATTAAATTAAAATAGACTGTAGAAATTAGATCTGTTATCCCTAGGGCAACCATGAAAAACATTATACAAAGGGATATATATACAAAGGGCTATAGCCAAAACACCAACACAAGTTTAAATGGAACACTAAAATCATCACGAAATAACCACACAAATTTTCTAGAATTACAAAATAGAGGCACTGAAATTGAAATTCAGTGCCTGGTTTAATCAGCTGATTAAAGACAAAGAAAAAGAATAATAACTTGAAAGCTAGATATAAGAAAATTGCTCAAAATGCAGCACAGAGAGATAAAGCACTCAGCTGTATTGATAAGGAAAGGGGAAATGTCTTTTGAAAGATTTAAAAATGACATCGAAGTTAAATAATTGATGAATGATATAATCACTCACCAGTTCTATTCAGTTTCACATACATCAATTTGCTGTTCACATTTTAAAAAAAGATGTAAGCTACTTGTGGATGCCTATGAGTTCGGACCCTCTGCGTGGGAGAGGGTTTTTCTTTGTGTGCATTTCGCATTCATACGCACTAGGAAGGGATAAAACAGCATTGGTGTTTGGGGCCCGGCTCCGAAGTAAGAAGAACATTTGGCTGTGGTGCTTTCCAAGGTGCCCTAGTTCTCATGGGCACAAATCTCCCTGGTCACTAATTTGAGGAGAGTGATTCTGTAATTTCTACATTGACCTGCTGTGAATTGCAAAATTTCTTGGCAACACTTTCAATTCATTCAGTAACTCAAAGGACATGAGTCACTGGGCTGGATGTGGAGTCCAGCCAAATCTTGGTGGGATCATGGAATCCTGCTCATCTCTTGCTTTCTCAGGGCAACTGCCTGCTGGGAAGCAGCAGAGGGGCCCTGGGTCAGGACAGTTTCCTGTGGATCTGGGGTTGGGGGTGGGGGGGGGCACTGTGCTTAAAATGCCTCTGGGAACAGAATTCTGCAGTGATGGGTACCTGGTGACTTTAGAGGATGAGAATTAAGGTTGCCCAGTGTTAGCAGACTACCTGGTAGTCAAACAAGAATAGACCTCGTAGCCCAGTTGGGTGGCTCAGTTGGTTGGAGTGACGTCCTGTACACCAAAAGGTTGTGGGTTCAATTCCTGGTCAGAGCACATACCTAGGTTGTAGGTTTGTTCCCAACTGGGGCACATATGGGAGGCAACTGATTAAAGTTTCTCTCTCTCTCTCTCTCTCTCTCTCTCTCTCTCTCTCTCTCTCTCTGTCTCTCTCTCCCCCTTTCCTATCTCTAAAATTAAGAAACATATACTACTTGGGTGAGGATTAAAGAATTTAAAAAATGGAATTTGAAATATGAAATATGACAGCATTACCATCTGTCCCCACGAAACACTGTCCTACTCTTTAATTCTGTCAACAACCCTCAATGGCGGCAATATGAAACATGAAGCTAAGGTTCTATGACAGATCTGCCTAGCTCCAAGGCCGTCTGTTCCCGCTGTACTGTCTTCTGTGTAATTCTCAGCATTGCTGCTGTCAGTGGACATCTGAACAGATCACAAGTGTTATCTTTTCAAGTGTTTATAACTACACATACGTAGATACCTATAGGAACCTTTAAGTTACACTCATAATGAGAACCAGCCTGTGGAATGAGACATAACACAGCACGGAGTCCCATCGTGGTGTCTGTCACACGTTCACCTGACAGAGGATCTTCTTCCTTAAGGGCCTGTTGCCTGGTGATGGGAGTCTGTGGCCAGCTTTAGGGAACAGGGTCAGGTTATAGTCATTATTCTTTCAGGTAGTTATTGGCTTGTTAGTTGACTTTGTGTGTAGGCCTGTTCTTGGCTTATCCGTCAGAGTTCATCTTGCACGTACACACATGCACATGCAAGCACGTAGTATCACTCTTGGATACTGTGAAGTTAAACGAATCACTAGACAGCTGAGGTTAATTGTCTACTCACCCAGAGCCCCAGCAAGAACATGCCAGAAGATGCTCATAAATCTCCCATCCTGCAGAGAAAACCCAGCCCTTCGGAGCTTAGCAGTTACTGGATCAGGTCCTGGGAGGGCCTCATGCCCAGACATAGAGCAGGGAGATTCTGAAAGGTCATCTTTGCAATACAACGCCTTCCACTGGACAAATATTTACCCGCCAAGCCCTACGTGTCAGGTAATGCGTCAGGCTCTGGGTACACAGAGATGAAGAAGTCAAAGTCCAGGACTTCTCAGCTCTCCCCGCCCAATCAGAAAGGAGGACCCGAAACACAGCAGTACAGGTTGCAGCAATCAGGGCTTTGCATGCAGCTCCACCAGGACATAGGCAAGCACACAGGGAATGCTGTGGGTGGGAAGGTGGGAGGAGAAGCCAGGGAAAGTTGTCAGAACACATCAGAGATGGATTTAATGGTTGAGTTAGAATTCACTAGGGCCACGAGAGCACGGGGCACTGCAGCCAGAGGGGAGTGTGGGCAGCGCTGTGCAGTGAACTCTGCTCCCTGGCCAGTGAGAAGCAGTGTCTGGCTTGAGCTGGGGGGAGGCTGGGAAGGCTCAGAGGGCCACATCACAAGGAATGTAGCTTCATCCTGTCGGCTATGGTCAGGGCAACCATAAAATTTATTGTCCATTGTGGGACACTTGTGAGCGTAAAAGAAGGTGCTAAAAGTCATTGGAATTTTTGTAAAAAAAATACTATTTGACCATTAAATTGATTCTATTAAACTTTTTGAAGAGACAGTTCTTTCTAAATACATAAAACCATTTATCTTATATAGTAAGACAAAAATAAAATCTCAGTAAACAATAAAAATAACTAGAAGATAATTATATTCTTGATGTATAGTCACAGATCTTAACCTGCTTACTTATATCTATCTTTAATACCATCCATTAGCATTTTTCTGAAGAATACATATTTTTCAGTATGATCTTATTTTTCATGTTTTAATAAAACATTATGCTTAAAGTTCTATTTTATGGTATGTAGATTAGAATATTTGATAACTCCTGTGAACTTTTTTAAAATTGAGAAAACACTCTGCCTGCAAGCCCTGAGGAATGTTCAAAACAAATTATGCTAAAGAGGATATTCTCAGTTCAGTTTTTTCAGACTGAAATGTGTAAACATGGCAGGCTATTTCCCCACTCTCTTCAGTGTACCTTTCTTTAACAAATATTTTATAAGACAAAACTCATCAAATAAATTGTCTCTGTTTATGATGTTTTTGAATTTTTGCCAAATATAAACATAGCAAAATTACAGGCTTTCTCAATTTCATTTCACTCCAGAATAGGATACCATAAATTTATCCAATAAACATAGGGATGCTATTAAATGATTCTCCCTGCAAGTAATTTATTCTAAAGAACAATTACAGGATCTCAACACTGAATCTTGTGTACTCTTTAAGCCCTCGTCATGTATTTTGTTCAGTTCTCCCTTTGCTTTTAGTCATGTTTCTATGACTTCCCTGTTGAAAGCTTTGTTTTTAGTAATCAAAATTCACTCAAAACTCAAAACCCGGAGTTTTTGACATTTCATCCATTGAGCACTTTGATTAAATATTCTCAACCAATTTTGAAGGGACTGCAAACAAACTTTAGAGGATTTGTTTATTAAAAAGTTTAATTCCATTGTAAGACACTTCAGAGGCTCAAACCTTTCTTACAGCTAATTGATTGCAGGAAGCAAAATGAGATAGTACTTATTGCCATACTGCATAACTTTTCTTTGTCTTTAGTATCATCATCATTATATTTTATGTGATTAAACAATTCTCACTATGTGTATAGTATACATATAAATGTAAAATTTGAGAACTGCAGCTCTCAAATACTTATGTATTATATTGAATAGAAGAGGATCATAGCTTGTTTTGACAAATGTATGAATTACATGTGTACCACAACCAATTCCAAGTGGAATTTTGCATTGTTTCTATTTTTAAAAAATATTTCTTCTGATCCTTGTTTTTACCATGAAACTGGGCTCCATCAAAATGTCTATCTAATTGTTTTTCCACAAGAAAAACATATAATTACTTTTAATATTTAAAATTTTAAATGAATTTCTAATAGCATTTACAAAAATATCAAATGTTTCAACTGTGCTAGAATGGACTATTTTTTATTTCATAAATCAAGGAAAACAATTTAACCATTTTTGAATGAACTCATTGTTGTTTGTGTTTGTCTGGAATATAAAATTTATTGAAGAGCGTTTAAAAAAATTAAATTCTTTATTGTTTAAAGTATTACATATGTCTCCTTTCCCCTCATTAACCTCTTCCAAGCCACTCCCACTCCCCAGCACATGCCCTCACCCCCCTACTGTATGTGTCCAGTTGGTTTTGTTTATATGCATGCATACAAGTCCTTTGGTTGATCTCTTACACGCCACCCCCCCTACCCTCCTCTGCCTTTG
>NW_006295391.1:2836876-2846161 GCF_000327345.1 Myotis davidii | reverse complement strand
TATTTTAATGATGTTGAGTCTACCAATTGATGAACACGGTATATTCTTCCACTTGTTTATGTCTTCCTCTATCTCTTTTTTTTAATGTCCTGTAGTTTTCCAAGTACAGATCTTTTACCTCCTTAGTTAAGTTTATTCCTAGGTATCTTAATTTTTTGTTGCAATGGTGAATGGTATTTTTTTTTAAGTTTCTCTTTCTGTGAGTTTATTATTGGTGTGTAAAAATGTCATAGATTTCTGGGTGTTAATCTTGTATCCTGCTACATTGCCAAATTCACTTTTTAAGTCTAGTAATTTTTTTTGATGGAGTCTTTAAGGCTTTTGAATGAACTGATTTTGTATTTGAAGCTGAAGACTTTCATACTAAGCTGGAACCATTGAACTGTTTAAGGTTTTTTCTCCTGTTAATGGACCTAGCATACTGACAAACTCTCACTTTATCTTTATACTTGCACAAGAAAACTTGGAATAAAATATGAGCTGTATAATTCAGGAGAACCATTTGATCTAAATGAAAAGTCATATTTTCCAGTGGGATACAGAAACTCACCTACGGCTGTATGTTATAAATTTCCATGTCTTCACAAAATCTTTCTTTAACTTTTGGAGGAGTTGCTGTTGTTCCCTCAGAAGTTTTTGTTTCTTCTGAATTTTATGTGGTTAGTGATGTCAGTAGCTCACACAGAAGATAGTATTCTCAACAACTATTTGGTTTGAGTTCCTTTTTAAGCATCAACTTGCTTGAGAAATTGGAAATTCAGTCTTAATTTTTCATTAAGCTTGAATTTTCCTTTTTCTTTGGTCCATTGCTTCTGAATGAACTAAATGGCTTATTGCAAAATAGAAACACATTAATAAAATGTAATAGATTTGTACTATTCAGTAAATGATAAGTTTTTGTAGTAAGAACATTCAGACTATTCTCTATACACTTTTTAGCAGAATTGTTCAGTCTCTATTTCCTGCACATATTTTTACTTATATTTAACTTATAATTTTCATGTTTGCACCTGACCTGCCAACTACCATCCTGTGACAAGCTGTACCCTAAAGGCAGTGCCACCGGACTAGAAGGAGTTAGCTGACTTTACCCTAATATATCAGAGTGTAGTTCAGTTTATGAGTGACTTCTGAGTGAATAACCCTGTGTGTTGTCCTTGAACGGGAGCCTTCACTTAAGTTGGATCTTGAAAGGATTGTGAAGAGAGAGCTGGTTTATCACTGGTTGTTTTTCAGTTGATTTAATCAAATGTCAAAGAAATCTATTCATTGCACATACTTCCCACACAGTACCAGAAGAGTTGACGGCAGAAGCATAAACTGGAGGGCCATTAAACACACCCTGGCTTATTCTAATACAAATGTTATTAATATCACTTTGGTACATAAAATAAAAATCCAGAAAAAGTGCTGGGAAAAGAGGCATAAACCAAGGTTATCCTGGGCAAACGGGAACATATGGGTCTCCTTAGCTTTGGGCACTGCTGCAGGCTTTAAGCGAGGGAATTATATAATTAGATTTGTGCTTTATAGGGATACATTTGAGACTCCAGAGGCAGTCAGATATGGTAGGAAGAATTTGTAAGGAGATTCCATTTCAGACATTTTGGCAGTAATTAACCACTATCAGCTCTTAAATATTTTAATATAGTCCATTTATTGTGGGGTCAGTATCACCTAAAACCTGAGAACAGAAATGTGACCCAGACAGAAAAGTTTTTACAGGGATTCAAAGTGAGGTGGCTCTGGGATTATGACTTCTTATAGAGATCAGAAAAAAATGGTCTGTGTCAGAGATTGCTAACTGATACCTAGTAACCACCATTTCCCTCTTTCTTTGTAATAGAATTCCTGATGTTCAGCTGGACACGTATTATCCCAAACTGCTTTGCAGCTAGGTATAGTCATATATTATAAACTCTGGCCAATACATGTCATCTGGAGTGTCAAGTGCAATTTTGGGAAATATCCTTATGGGAAGGGCAGATGCCCCTTCCTTCCTCCTTATCTCTGTCTGGAATGCAGAGATGATGGCAGCACTGAGAACAGGAGCTAAGAACAGAGGATCAGTGAGAGAACCTTTGGGGGTCGAATGACGCTTTCACAGGGGTCGCCTAAGACCATTGGAAAACACATTATAATTACATATTGTTTTTGTGCTTAATCACTATGCTTAAATTATGTTCAATTTGTAACAATGAAATTGGGGGTCACCACAACATGAGGAACTGTATTAAAGGGTCACGGCATTCGGAAGGTTGAAAACTACTGCCCTAGCTGGTTTGGCTCAGTGGATAGAGAGTCGGCTTGAGGACTGAAGAGTCCTGGGTTTAATTCCGGACAAGGGCCCATGCCCAGGTTGTGCAGGAGGCAGCTGATCAATGATTCTTTTTCATCATTGATGTTTCTATCTCTCTCTCCCTCTCCCCTCTTCTCTGAAATCTATAAAATTATATTAAAAAAAAAGAGGAAGAAGTTGGGTCTCTGAAGTCTATGGCCATTACACTGATCCTGGAAAGCTTTCCTCCAAAATTTTTTCCCTGGAGAGAACAATGAAGTTCTGACTTGTGCCATAGGTCATGTTCAAGCCGCTGTTATTCTGGGTCGTCTGTCTCATCAGCTGAACTTAAGTTTAAATGAGGAGCCAACATAGTATAATGTTCATTTATTTTAAAAAATCATACAAAATGTTTCCTATTTGATCTTTACCAAACTCTTTTAGGCAAATAGGGCATGTGAAAGCTCTTTACCAAGAAGTGGAGATTCACCTATGATAAACAATTGGCTTAGGGCAGTGGTCGGGCAAACTGTGGCTCGCGAGCCACATTTGGCTCTTTGGCCCCTTGAGTGTGGGTTGGAAGGGGTCGACCTCAGCCAACGTACCTCAGTCAGATTGAGGACGTTTTTAGCAAAGGCCAGCTTAGGAGTACCCTAATTAAGTTAATAACAATGTACCTACCTATATAGTTTAAGTTTAAAAAATTTGGCTCTCAAAAGAAATTTCAATCGTTGTACTGTTGATATTTGGCTCTGTTGACTAATGAGTTTGCCGACCACTGGCTTAGGGTCACCTCGCTGGATAGGGAGAGGTCCAACATGGGATTTCAGGCTGCCCTCCTCCAGATTCAGTTGCCTTATTAAACGTGGAGTTGGCACAGCACTGATAAGTAAGATAGGAATTTGTTAGGGGAAGAGGGAGGCCATAAAAGATTAATTTTACCCAGGACTACCACAAGGGAGGGCAAAGCATCAGATATATAAAAGTTAAAGGGTATCCTCAAAGTGATAATTTAGTGTCTTATCTGCTTACCATACTACTGAATAAAAAGGTCTTTGTATTTGCATGGCTTATTTCAATATTCTGAAATCCTAAAGCAGTGTAGGCAAATAGCTACCTCATAATTTAAAATTCTTGAGGGTGATAAACTTTATGTATCATGGAGAGTTTATTTTTAAGTGATCTTTTGTTAATATATACCCGTTAGAATAACTTTCACATTAATTTTTTTTACCTAGAGAGATTAAGAGTAGATGAGGGGATATGAATCATCTGTTATCTGTACCAGTATCACCCCCAGCTATGCTAATGTATGCTAATCTAAAAACTGCATACATTATTGTTCCGTGGAAATTTTAGCTGCCTCTTTTATAGGCTCCAGTAACCTGGAGATACATGCTTGTTTATACTTGTATGTCATCTGTTTTCTTAAAATAGCAATTTGATTCAACTATGGAGCTAATTCTCTACAACATGGAGACAATTATTTTCAAGACCAGTAAAAGTTATTTTGAAGAATTTGTAAGTTCAAACTGAAGAGTTTGTTTGGAGGCCAAGTTCTCATGAACTTGAAGATAATTCTGTGTCTTTAATATTTTGTAAGCTGAAGGATGGAAAGAAACATAAAAGAGACCTAGGGTTAAAGTCCTCTCAGTATTTTTTGGAACATTACAGGGTTTCTTCAAGGTCCTTTCAACATGCAATTTCAAAATGTAGTGACTGTGTTAATTCAGCAATCAGTGGCATCAAAAATACTCATTACGTACAATTAATCAATCCACTGACTCAGGATGGTGCTTCATGCATTGACCTTCTAAGATCCTATCAGTGCTTGACCATGGCCAGCAGACTATTCAAACCCACTGATAATTAAAGGAGAAAAACAGGAAAAAATAAAAAAGGACAATTTTCTAATCTTAGGAAACATGTTGATAGGTATGTATTATAACAAAATTTTTGACATGTTGGAAAGAATATTTAAGGGGCTGTACCACTCTTTCTCTTTTGAAATATATCTTGTTAAATATGTCATGTGTGCTCTATACAACCATCATATATTCATTCTGCAAGGGAGTTTAGGAAGAGTTAAAAGTTCTGGCAGAGGAGTCCAGAGGCTATAGTTAATTATTAGCAAACTCCCATTTTATTAGATGCTTTTTAAAGATTAAGCAAAATCACCCCTCATATTTTCCTGTGATCAAAAGGCATAAATACTGGAAGCCTCTGAATGCTGATGTGGCCTGTGGGGAACCATACGGCTAGGACTTCAGTTTTATCATGTGAGTTTATGTGTACTCAGTGGTTACACTGGGAGCTTCCATTCTGTTAGTATTTACAGCACAGAGGACTGCTAAGTCACCGACATTACCTAATTGTGAGTCTTCCTTCTGTTATCAACAGCTCCGAGAACACAATGTTTTGCTGATATGAGGAGCCGAGGAAGTTACTCCTAGCCCCTTGACATCTTCCAGGGATGGCAATAAATGGCAATCATCAGAAATGGGTTATTTTTAAAATTTGGAGCAAAAGGCTTAACTAATCTTCAGAGACTAGACCTTGTACATAAAATGGTGTGAAGAAATTGATTCCCAGAGGAGCAAAACCTTGAATTTATACCAGAGATATGGAATGAGTCACTTTCTAGTTCAGCCAATTGGACTCAGTCAGTAGCTTCATTGGAAATGTCACAGACATTCAATGCTTGTTTATTTTCCATGTTATTCTTCAAGTTCTTAAGCATCGACTGCACATAGGCCGCTCTTAGATCAGAGGGTGTGCAGACACAGGACTGTGGTGATGTGCGTGTCACAGTATGCTCCATGAGGGCCTTCTGGAGCGTGTCTGGTTGCATGGCCATGCCATAAATGTGGTTGAAGTGCCTGGGCCCTCAGGGTCGATGAAGGCACGGAGGCTGTATGGGCATGGTCAAGGTGGTCTCAGTGCTCATTCTAAATCAACCTGGTGGCACTGAGACCATCTGGAGGAGGGTGATGCTTCCAAGAGGTGGTGGCTTAGGAGGAAAGGAAGTCCCAGTCTGAGCCTGTTTCTTTGTATGAAGTTGAGGGGAAGTAGCATTTTCAGTTCTCTGTGTTTTCTTCTCATGTGATCTGATGTACAGTGTCTGTTCAAAAGGTTGCAAAATGAATATGAAGAGTTCTAATAAAGTTTTAACCTTTATCAGTGCTCCTCCCTCCCCCCAAAGAAAACAGACAAAAAGGTTATTGGAGGCTTCAAGGGGATACTGTGCTGCAGTCCTAAGAGGCAGAGCAGGAAAGGGCAGGGAATGCCTGTGACGTGTGAACTGCTTTGAGGTCTTTTCTAAATAGTCCCAAAGAGGTGGGTGGAGTTGGTTGGGAGGCTGATCATCTCCACAGCTTTATGAGTTGGAGTTGGGGTCTTTCTGCAGTTCTCCTGGCCACTCACGGGGCTGAGGGCTGCGAGATAGCAGTGCGATGCCAGGAAAACCTCCAATCATACACAACCAGCATTTTCTCCTTTATCTTCATTAGGTGGTCATCTGGCCGGGCCACCTAGTTTCTTAATTGTCTCTCTCCTATTGGACTGTGAGCTGGTTGAGATCGAGGCTTTTGTTGTATTTATTATAAATTATAAATTGTATAAATTATCAATATATGGGAGTGCCTAGCAGTACTTAACACATAATGGGTTTGTAAAGTGAATAGATTACATCTTTAATAATATTTCTCCAGAATAGCTATTGATATATTTATAATTTTACTTATAATGCAATAGGCTACTACAGAAATTTTGGAAACTATAGATGGGAAGAATAAAATAAAATCACTTATCCTACACCCCAGGGTGACCACTGCAAATATTGTGATATATATTCTGCCAAGATTTATTGCAGGTCTCTGACTGAAGATTTAAAAAATGAAAAGTATTATATAATACTCTCTTATAAGCAGCTTAAAAATACTATTGTACTTTGAATATTTTTCCATATGACATATTCTTCTACTACAGTGCTTTCAGTGATTATAGAGTTCTTTTGTAGGAATAATGAACCATGATTTATGTGCCCATTCTTCTACTTTTGAGCATTCATCTGGTTCCCAATACTCCCCATTGACAAAAACTGCCACCATGAGCACCTTATGTGCATCCCCAAGGACTTCCTTAGGATAAACTCCTGGCAGTGGCATTGCAGGCTAAAAGGGTACATGCATTTTTAAGGTATTTGGATTACATTACAAAGCTGCAAAAACATCTCACCAGTAACATATGACAATTTCCATTTCTCTGAAGGCTTGCTATCAATAGGTATTGTTATATGTATGTAAAAGTATTATCAATTTACAAATCAGAAAACCGTATAGAAACCAAGATGAAAAGTGCTGTGTCATTGAAATCACCCATGAAGGCCTAGCATTGCTGGAACCTGTTTGTGTGTCTGGGACAAAAGGGATCAGCTTGAAATCTGCTGGTGCTGTAGCAAGGAGGAAGGCAGCAGGAAGAAGGATTTCTCAGCCAAGGGATGTGGCGGGGGCTGGGAGGATGAGGGAACAAGGAAAAGACAGAGAATACCTCCGGGAGGTCATCGGCAGTAACCATGGCGACAGCCATCTCAGAGCCCAAGGAAGAGATGCTGAGTCAGTTCGGAGACCCATCTGGGTCAGGACTGAGAAACTGAAGCAAAGGCACACCGTGCCAAATACCGAGGAGCTGGAAGCACACTAGGAATGTATGAAAGGGAAAGTGAGTCTGGGAGAGAAGCTGAAATTTAGGTCAGGGTTCATGAGCAGGTGGAATGCTGATATGCTAGAGACCAAGCAAGGAGAGGTGGCCTTTTCATCAAAACCAGTCAGGCTGGCTTAGGGTATTCATTGGCTTTGACACCCACTGTGTCACCTTGAGCATGAGGTGCAAGCTGTGGGGTCTTGAGGCCCTCACTGATTAAGACAGAGGAGGACATACACCTGAAACCAATACAAAATAATATGGGATGTAAACTATCATTGAAAAATAAAATTTAAAGTGGTAAAACAAACAATGACAAAAACAAAGGCAGACTTAGCAGTTTGGCTAACATGACCTCTAAGATGCCTTCCAGCCCAGACATTCTCTGCTCTATCACAAATGAAAATACCGAGGGGAAAAAAACACACACAAAAACATTGTGCAGCCATGGATTTGGTTTATATTTAGATTTATGCTTCAGGGTTATTATTTCTGACAACAAGTCATCACCCAGAAGTCCGCTAATCTGTTCAAATAACTACTCTGTGTTTTGAAATTCTAAACGGTGATGCCACTTCAGTTTACTTGAATGAACAGTGGTGATATAATCAGCTGCAGATATTTCTTTTCTACCCAAGACTTCTGTCATGTTTGACTCCTACCAACCGTCCTTGACTGTGGAAGGCTGCTCCGCAGGGCATTCTCACTTCTCGGTAGGCCTTGTCACTAAGGAGGACCTGGTTGAGTTGAAGGGACTGGAAATCAGAGGGAGGCATGGGACAAAGCCCCCAGCAATATAATGCAGTAAATGCTTAATTCGAAGTGGCGCTTCTCCATGTTTGGCTTTCCCAGCACTGCAGGTTGGGATGTTTGCCACTGGAATGTCAAACTGCCCACAAAAACAAATGCCCGGTTTTCAAATATCTGGTCCGTATCATTTATTTTTAATACTAAATGTGACACAGTGTAATGTTCTATCGATTAAATTAAACTGCATGGGTGAGGGAGATAGAATTTCAATCGAATTCTTAGATGAAAAATGAGCTGCCCGCCGTCGAGTTTTCCTGGCAGTCGGTGACCATCCTGATGGATATTGGCTGGCTCCACTTAAACAGCTGGAACCTTGCAGCCATCCAGCTGGGTCTGTGCAAAGGGTGCTCCTGCACAGGAGAAAAAAAGTCCTGGGCCTTTAAAGAGAGAGTGCATTTCTTGGCTAGTTGGAGCTTTAATGATTTTCCCATGTGATTGACATCTTGGGGATTTTGCGTGCTTCTTTGGGAAGTCATTAGGATGCGCTGCACAGCTATGTCGTACGTGTAGAAGAGGCACTTTGCATTCAACTCTTCCACCCCCACTTCCCAACCTCCTATGAAACAAGAAAGCCTATTCATCTTGCTATCTGCTGTTTAAATAATGGCTATGTGGTTGGGGCCAGTGTAACCCAAATCTGGGGCTGTGGGAAGGTGCTAACAAAATTCAAGATCCCCGGGAGTCTGTTCTGGGGGCTAGCAGCAGTGCAAAGAGGAGCTGCGCTTTCTGCATTAGCACCATTTATTTTCTTCCTTATCCCCACAGTGTGGGATAAGACTAATGTTGTTGCAACAGACCGATATTTCTGCACAGGGAAGGTTGGCAGCGGGGTGGGAATCTCCTCGAGTGACTCTTATGCTGAGAAATTCTTTCTTCTTGGACACTTAGGACACAGTGAATAAACTTCCTGTGGAGCATGAGGACACCGGGGAGGCAGAGACTTTGAGGGAAATAGGATGAGGCCATTCTGAGCCCAGCTGGTGTGGTCAATTGGATTAGAATGTTGTAACCAGTGAGGTCACTGACCTTATAGCTATGCAGTCAGGGGACAGTTCCCTAGAGAATGACCAAGGCCACAGAACCGTCCATTAGGGAGAGATGGTCAAGAGGAAATGCAGCCTAGAGAAGCACCATGGGAAGGGAAGTAAAATATCACATATGACTAGTAAATGGCAATAGTAGTGGCAGTGACACTTAGAGCAGTCAGCTCTGTGCATTGGAAACTGAACTTAAATATTATCCAGAAGGAGTAAACTGTGATAAACTCAGCCTCCAAACAAAAGATGCTGCAAAGAGAGAACCACAGAATCGATTATGGCATAGTCCAGGGGTGGGCAAACTTTTTGACTCGAGAGCCACAATGGGTTCTTAAACTGGACCGGAGGGCCGGAACAAAAGCATGGATGGAGTGTTTGTGTGAACTAATATAAATTCAAAGTAAACATCATTACATAAAAGGGTACGGTCTTTTCTTTGTTTTAGTTTTATTCATTTCA
>NW_006295391.1:2832824-2836792 GCF_000327345.1 Myotis davidii | reverse complement strand
TATATACACACACACATACAGAGTCAGGGTCTGTAATATCCAAAATGACTGAAGTGACGATCAAACACCAGGCTGCTTGTGCAGCAGGCTTGGGAAGGGACTGGCGAGTGGGCTGAACTGCTGACCTCTCGGAGAGAGAGCGGTGGGGCTGATCAGCAGCTACGTTCAAAGTAAACATCATTACATAAAAGGGTACGGTCTTTTCTTTGTTTTAGTTTTATTCATTTCAAACGGGCTGGATCTGGCCCGTGGGCCGTAGTTTGCCCACGGCTGGCATAGTCGTATAAAGTATACAACACAGCTACTTAAAAGGATAGATACATTTGTTTTCATATGAATGTCAGGTACCGTAAGGAAAATTATTATGTTGCAGACAGTATGTTATGATCAATTTGTGAAAAAAGGTATCTCTATTTTTTTTAAACCAGTCATGTACATGGACAAATAAAGCTTAACAAAGTCTAAAATGTAGAAGTTTTATAGGTTATACGGTGGCTGCTGGCAAGGCCCAGAGAGAGAAGCAGGGTCTGATCCACAGCCTCTGTGGCAGCTGCTGATCAGCCCTTGCCTCTCTCTCTCTGAGAGGTCAGCAGTTCAGTCCGTTGGCCAGCAGCCTGGGGTGGCTGCTGATCAGACCTGGAGAAAGGCCCAGAGACACTGACTGGCATAGAAACTGACCAATCAGAACCAAATCTGGGTGAACTGCAAGGAGCCAATGGCTGCCTAGGAGGCAGAGCTTTTGACGCTGACTGGCATATAAGCTGACCAATCAGAACTAAATCTGGGTGAACTGTGAGGAGCCAACGGTTATCTAGGAGGCAGAGCTTTTGATGTTGGCTAGTATAGGAACTGACCAATCAGAACCTAATCTGGGTGAACTGCAAAGGCAGAACCTAAGGTGGGGGCTAAGGAGGGGTTTTAAAGGCAACAGCTATTTAGTGTAAGGTATAAGAAAGCAGTTCAATTTTTTAATGACCAGCTTGGCAGTATAGTGTGTATGGCTGGCTATCACTCCAGAAGTAGAGATTATGTATTTTTGTCAGCCAAGAGCATCTCCTCCAGCTAAAAAAGGCATTTACCCCCCATTTAAGCAATCCTATTCTATATAATCTATCTATACCAGTGGTCGGCAAACTGTGGCTCGCGAGCCACATGTGGCTCTTTGGCCCCTTGAGTGTGGCTCCTCCTAAGCCTTAGGAGTACCCTAATTAAGCTAATAACAATGTACCTACCTATATAGTTTAAGTTAAAAAAATTTGGCTCTCAAAAGAAATTTTAATCGTTGTACTGTTGATATTTAGCTCTGTTGACTAATGAGTTTGCCGACCATTGATCTATACTAATAAAAGGGTAATATGCTAGTTAGACTGGGTTGACTGGCCATCTTCAGGATCTCCAACTTCCTTCCGGGCAAAGCCATGGTTGTGGGGGTCAAGGTAGAGGCAGTTAGGGACGATCAGGCCGGCAGGGGATGGCAGTTAGGAGCAAGATCAGGCCAGAAGGTTAGGGCAGTTGGGGGTGAGATCAGGCTTGCAAGGGAGGGCAGTTGGGGGCGAGATCAGGCCAGCAGGGGAAGGCAGTTAGGGGTTATCAGGAAGGCAGAGGCAGAAGGGTGATCAAGTAGGCAGGGGAGAGTAGTTAGGGGTGATATTAAGCCAGCAGCGGAGGGAAGTTGGGGTGACCAGGCCGGCAGAAGAGGTCAGTTGGGAGCAAGAACAGGCCGGCAGGGGAGGGCAGTTAGGGGCGATCAGGCAGGCAAGCAGAGGCAGTTAGGGGCGATCAGGCAGGCAGGTGAGTGGTTAGGAGACAGTGGTCCCAGATTGTGAGAGGGATGTCTGACTGCCAGTTTAGGCCTGATCTTTGTGGGATTGGACCTAAACCATCAGTTGGACATCCCCCAAGGGGTCCCAGATTGGAGAGGGTGCAGGCTGAGCTGAGGGTAGTTCCCCCCACCCCCCCCTTGCACGAATTTCTTGCACCAGGCCACTAGTATGTATATAAGTGTGTATGTGTATGTATGAATATGTGTGCAGTTTTATGCATTTATATGTGGATTATTTTTCTATACGTATTGCAAGTGATATATGGAACAAATCTAGAAGTTTCCACAAGCCTACTAAGAGTGACTTCCTCCAGTAAGCAGGTCTGAGAGGGCCAAGCTAGGGCTGGGAAAGGATAAGAAAGAATAAGAAAATGCAACTTTTAACTTTATCTTCTTATACTATTTGCATTTTTTAAACCAAGAGCATGGATTACTTTAGTGATGATGCTGCTGATGTTAACAATAAATAACAAAGAAAGAGTACTATCAAGACTTTATTTCTAGTCTACTTGGAGAGCTAGAAGAATTTAACAATTTCTTAGTGACAAGTAATTCACTCTTTTGGATGCTACTCACTGAAAAGTACTAGGGAGGAGATAAAGTAAGTTTTGAGGATGCTTGGATATGCTATTCAGTATTTTCACCTCAGTAAATCCATTTATTTCCAAAGTCCTGAGTAGACCCCTTCAGCTACCACGAGCAGAAACACTTTGGCAGAGTTGACCCTGGCCAGCCTTGCTGTCCCACTGCAGGTATCTAGGCAGGGCCTGTTGGTTTGGGCTGGGGTGACTCTAGTCATGTAGATTCCAGCCACACAGCCCAGTCTCTGGGCTGGCTCTTCAGTCAAATCAGCCTTATACTGGGGTGGGGTGGGGATGGAGATGGGGGTTGCCCCTGCTCAGCAGATCACCAAGATGGACTCACCTTTATGCTTCCGATAGAAATGCTTCATTCAGTACTTCAATGGACGAGTCTCCCCTTCAAGTATGGGAGCACATGAACTACCTACTTAGGCATGAAGGAGGGAGGCAGTTCTTAAAAGCTATTCCTGACCGTCTTCCTCTTGTGATTAGAAGAGAGGAGGCTGCCTGGGGATGGGGGCGGATAACATTCTCCAGCTTCTGGCTGGGCTGCCAGCCCAAAATGCTTTCTTTCTTTTTTTCCTGCACCATATGGATACAGGAAAAATATAAAGGATGTGTTCCCTGCCCTTGAGGAATTTATAATCTGGTTGGGGGGCAGCCAAACTGCTGCTGAGAGCCTCAGATTCCCTGCAACACGAGCTGGTGCAATCCTGCCTGGGCTGTCCCAGCAGGCCCCAGCTGTTCCCTCTTCAGGGGTCCAGGCCTGAGCCAGGCCTCCAGCCACAGGTCAGTGGGCCACGGGCAGAGACACTCTCTCATATCTTTTGTTTTATAGCATTGGTTTTGGCCACAGTTAAGGGATTTTTCAAACTAAGAGATTCTGGTAACAGTCTCTGGTTCAAGTTAGCAAACCACATCATTAATAAATGCTTGTAGAACACCCTTTTTCTTGCCAGAGAAAATACAGACTTATAAACATACAAACAAATGCACACACACACACACACACACACACAGGCACACAGATTAGTCACTATAAAACCAATCCCTTTTTGTGGTCATAGAATTTTCAGAATTGGAAAAGACTTCAGAAACCACCAGGTTAAGTCTTGTCATTTTAACTTTGGAATAGAGAAGCAATGTTCTATTGATGGCAGACATTTATGAAATAGCTCATATTTTCTGACTCCTAAACCAATATTCTTTCCCATGGTAGACTTTGGGAATGCCTGCTAATGTGAACCGAGTTCATGTTATTTCAGTGTGTTTCCAATGAGAAGAGATGACGTTCTAAGGGATAGCTTAATTATTACTTTACTAGTGACCCAGTGCACAAAATTCATGCATGGGAGTGGGGGTTCCCTCAGCCCAGCCTGCACCTTCTCCAATCGGGGACATCCTTCTCGCAATCTGGGACCGCTGGCTCCTAACCGCTCACCTGCCTGCCTGCCTGATCACCCTTAACTGCCTCTGCCTGCCTGCCTGACTGCCCCTAACCTCTCTGCCTGATCACCCCTAACTTCCCTCCCCTGCCAGCCTGATCTGGACAATAACAGCCCTTT
>NW_006295391.1:2828281-2832617 GCF_000327345.1 Myotis davidii | reverse complement strand
CTCTTGGCAGACAAAAATACATAATCCCTATTTTTAGAGTGATAGCCAGCCATATGCACTATTCTGCCAAACCAGTCATTAAAAAATTGAACTGCTTTCTTATACCTTACACTAAACAGCTGTTGCCTTTAAAACCCCTCCTTAGCCCCCACCTTAGGTTCTGCCTTTGCAGTTCACCCAGATTAGGTTCTGATTGGTCCGTTCCTATGCCAGTCAGCATCAGAAGCTCCGCCTCCTAGGCAGCCATTGGCTCCTCGTAGTTCACCCAGATTTAGTTCTGATTGGTTGGTTTCTTTGCCAGTCAGCATTTCCAGGCCTATCTCTGGGTATGTGCAGAGAGGTGGGGCTGATCAACAGCCATCCCAGGCTGCTGGCAAGCGGACTGAACTGCTGATCTCTTGGAGAGAGAGAGAGGGACAGCTGTTGGTGAGGCCAGAGAGAGAGAGAAGCAGGGTCTGATCTGCAGACTCAAGGCGGATCAAACCCTGCTTCTCTCTCTCTCCGGGTCTTGCCAGCAGCTGCGGTAGCTGCTGATCAGCCCAACCTCTCTCTCTCTCTCTGAGAGGTCAGCAGTTCAGCCCACTTGCCAGTCCCCAGCCACTGGAGCCTGCTGTGTGTGCAGCCTGGCATTTGGTTGAGCCTTTGGTCATTTTGGTTGTTACAGAACCTTGGTTTTTATATATTAAGATTACGTGACTACCTAATGTCAACATGAGCAGTTGGAAACTGAAAAATTAATTCACCTTGTGTTTTTGTGTCTGTCAGGTATGAGAACAGAGATAAGATAGGCTCAGGGTGGGGATGGAGAGGGGCCTGAGTCTGGAGATTCGATGACCGCTCGGAGAAAGTTAGGGGTTAGGATGGGCTTGTCAGTAGGAAGAGGCAGATAACTCTTAAGTGGAGGTGGAAGAAGGCAGGCGCTGGTGTCTGAGAGGTCGGGCAGTGGGAGCAGGGAGCAGGGACCTGCCCTGAGGAGGGTCAACAAGACCCTAGTCCAGACACAACTGTGCCCAAGGCAGAGACTCAGCCACGGGGAAATGAGGCAGGTGCCCAGATACCGCCGTGGGCGGTTGATGTCAGTGCTTCTGAGAGGTCAGGAACACAGAATTCTATGGATCAACACCATGGCAGACTTGATGTTGAGTCTAGAATGGGTCAGCCTAGGCTTCTTTACTTTTCTCCAGACCATTAACAGATGCTAATATAAGACATAAGTCAGCTAGGGGAGAGGTGTGTGTGTGTGTCTAGGGAACTAGGCTGGTCATCATAGGAGGTACAGGGAGCAATGCTCAGAATTTGGAAATGGGTCAACTGAGAAACCCTGACAATTCAGTGCAGTGCAGGAGGGATTGGAGTTATGCAGAGAACAGGCCCAAGGACAGGGAGACTTCACCTGCCTGCCACCTGGTTCTCTACATGAGCATGTCCGAAGGAAAGTTAATTAGAATGATTGTTGGTCAATGTCTAGAAAATAGAAAAGCAGAGTCTTGAGTCAAATGTGGGCAGTGCCTGTCCAAGTACTATTCAGGGTATAGGACTTTATGTATTTGGGTCTCCCTGCTTGTCTGGGACTTTGGAGGTGGAGGCAGGCTTAACAAGAAGTTATGAAATGTTTGAATTTTAGAATTTCCTCCTATTGCCTCTATCTGGTTCCGTGTTCTCCAGGCAGCCTAATTGAGATTTAACTTCTTCTATAGGCAGGATATACCCATTGGCATACTCTGGTGCAGAAGGCAGTTATATTTTTATTATAAATTAATAAATTGACTCTCTGATGTATACATTGGTCTCCGTAAGCTTTATTAATCTAAGATTGTCATTAAAATATGAGTATATAATACTTTAAACAATAAAGATTAAAAAAAAGATGAGTATATTACTGAGGTGTTGTCAAAATCTGCTTTCAAGATTCATAAGGCTTAGTGCTGGAATCTGGTCTATACAAAACTCTCTGGGGATAAACATTATCTTTAGAGGTAGATGACGACAACAGATTATCATAATTGCTATAATAAAGTGCTTAAAAATGAGTCAGAGTGCTTAAACTGGTGGGGAGATTGACAAAGGCTTCTCAAAAAAGAAAAGAAAAAGAAAGTAACCTCTAAAAGGAGTTGGGAAGAATGGGAAAATTAGAACACAAGAATTTCAATGGGAGGGTTGAGTGAAAGGTGTAAAGGTGAAACTGTTAGCATTAAAAAGTCCTATCAAAAATTTGAAGGAAAAAACAAAACAAAATTAGATATAGGGTATTAGAGGGCCAAATTTCCCCTGAGGGTTTTGACATAATAGATAGCCCACATCACTCCCCCAAAACGGAGATCTCCCGTTGCATTGTCCGTAACTCCTTGGGGAGTAAATGCTATGTTTTCAAATTCTTAAAAGCCCAGAGATTTGGCTTCTGCTTCTCTCCTTCTAACACTTTTCTTCCTCACTGAAGACTAACTATATCAGCACTTATTAGATCTGACAGATGATCTGGTTGCCAAGTATGTAGAAAATAAATGTGTGGGGTTTTTCTTCTTAAACCTGATGGAAATTAAGGGTCTAGGAGGGATTTAGAGAAAAGAGTTTCTCCTGTCCCTGAAGTCTGAGTGAGGGTTGTGTTGCCATACTCTTTGTAAAAACATGAACCAGTGAAGGAGCAGGAGATAGGAATAGGGAGATGTATGCATTTGGTTCAGCTATTTCCACTTATTACCGTTCACACACAGGTTGTGCTGAATGATACAGCCGGATGATAGTGAGAGGCCCCTTGGCCTTGGAAAGTTACCTGAGGAAGATCACAGTGGGAGCTATTCTTGACGTGGAGTTCATCCATAAAGAGCCACATTGAAAAATGTCCCCTCAAGGAAATTCACATTCCCATCTGTACTGATTCACGTGATGGGAACAATCGATTCACAAACCAATGTGTGGGCTAACCCTCATGGCCCATCTACCAAAAATTGCAAAGAATACCCTTAAAACATCAATTGCCCTACTACATTCCTCTGGTGTTCCGGTAATCATAAATGTGCTAAATACTGTCACGCTGGCGAGGTAACTATAGGGGCAGAGGTGTTAGGAAGAGGAAAGGAGTGGGGATGCATTTCAGCGCTCAACATATTCTAACCAAAGGCCACAGAGTAAGTCAAGGCAGAACCTTTCCCATCACAAAGGCAATTATTGGATGTCATACATTAAATTAAAAAAAACACAGAAAAAAAATAAGGTTTTGAACCCATTTACAGAAAGTATTGATTATCTATCCACAACTACCTCTCTGTCCCTTTCCACAAAGGGCATTTGGAATCCATTAGAAATGATTTCGCTGTGTCACAAGCAATTCATCAGGTAAAAACAGTAAGTTTGGGCTAACTTGTATCATTAACTGGGAATGAAAATAATGTTTATACATGGCATTTAGTTTATGAAAATATAAATCTTTTGCTTCACAGCTCTTATTAACTTTTATTGTGCAACAAAACAAATCCATCAATTGGCTTTAGCTGTAGGTGGCTGTTTACCAATTGCCTCTCTTTTCTTCTTCTGATTTAAGAGACAGATGTGATTTAAAATGAGGATTAGAAATAACTGCCCTGAAATCCATGCAATTTTGGTTTTGCTTCTAGTAAAGGTTATTGTATAATTAGCTGATTCATAACACACT
This sequence comes from Myotis davidii, assembly GCF_000327345.1. Lineage (NCBI taxonomy): Eukaryota > Metazoa > Chordata > Mammalia > Chiroptera > Vespertilionidae > Myotis > Myotis davidii. Next base: position 2,828,968 of record NW_006295391.1, on the reverse strand, counting down.
GCAAGTATCATATCAGAAAATAGAACCCCTTGGAAACAAATGACAGATGATGTACAAGTAGATCGCCTGGCAATGTAAACATTAGTAGGGGGAATTCATTAAGTGCCTGCTAAAAGCATTTGATTTAATTTTGCCTATCTTTTATCAGATTTTTTTCATGTATAAACCAAAATGACAAATGATAATTATCTTGAATGCATGTGGCATGATAAATCTGGAAATACATGATGTGTTTTCTCATTTTTAATAGAATCTCAGATTTTTTTCCAGCTGTTTTTTTATAGTACAAAAAGCTCATGATTTTCACCCATAGTTTATCTCCTGGGAAGTACCAAAATTAAGGTCTCAAGAATCGAATAGACTGGCACAATCATTAAATGACAAAGAACCATTCTCAGTATTGGGATATCAATCTAATAACAAAAAAAATATTGGTTTTGAAATTCTTCTGTTTCTATATATTGCCATTTCCACTTGTGTAAAACTGAGGTTAATTTAGGATAGGATAGGATTTCTAGTCAATCCTGCTAATGTTCTAGAACTTTTCATATTCAGTATCATTTGATATGTGTTGTCATAAAGCTTTTATATTTTCAAACACTTCAGCAGTTTTATGCATTGAGTTTATTATTAAATGTCATTGTGTCACTTCATGGGATCCTATTTAAAGAAAGTTAGTAGCAGGAA